>NW_022147583.1:0-8881 GCF_002938485.1 Sitophilus oryzae | reverse complement strand
TGCAAATATGCGTTCTAAAAAACTGTAAAAAGCGTATGACAAAAAATAGTGTATGTAACACGTACCTAAATTATGTTTTTTAGGACTCATCTACTATTTCGGACTCGGCTAACGCCTCGTCCGCAAACAGTAATGATTCGTCCTAAAAAACATCATTTTAGGTACTAGTTACATAAATAGCTATTTCGTTCAAAAAAGGGCCCTGCGCATTATGCTAGGCATGAAAATTAGGGAGTCATGTAGAAATAAATTTAAAGAGAATAAAATACTAACAGTGACAGCTATTTTAAATTCATTTATTTTTCTTTAAAAATAAAGACCTATTTGACAATGATAAGCCACAGATATTATATAACACCAGGCATTTTAATTATAATCATCCAGTCCCCAGGCTTAAATTAACAGAATTAAGGCCATATTATTATTGTTGGAAATTATTTAATAACCTACCTGATTATGTGAAACAAATAGATAATATCGTGCCTTTTAAAAATCAGTTGTATAAATTTTTAATACATTTTGGAACCATATACACACATGGCCAAAATTATTGCATATAACAATATTTTTATTTTATTTTGGACTTAACATGATTCTTTTTATATTTTTTGACATATTTGGCATTATTACTACACCACTAACTAATATAAAATTAAAAATCTAAGTGCAACTAGGCTGTTATTATAATTTTATTTCATAATGAGTTAAAATCAACAAAAGCAAATTTCATTTTAAACAAAAAATATTAAAAACAATTTTAGTTGTTTCTCACAACTAATAGTCCGTATTGCCTCTTCGAGCCTCAATGCAAGCTGTGAGACGACGTGGCATGCTCTCAATTAAGTTGTCCAGAAGATGTTGAGGAATGGCTTCCCATGTTTCGCCCGCAGCAATTTTCAATTCATACGGGGGGGGGGAATCATTCCTTTTGGCATTATGGCGTTTTAACATGTCCCAAGCATGCTCGATCACATTCATATCTGGAGACATCGGTGGCCACCACAGTTTTCTTATACCCTCTTCCTCACAAAATTCGCGAACCGCTAAAGTGCGATGGGTAGTAGCATTATTGTCCATGTAAACAAATTCATCCCCACTGCCCCTCGAAATGGACGCACAATAAGCTCTAAAACGTCTCTAAGACATAAGGTACCTGTAATTGTGCCATCAATAAAAACAAGAGCTTAATAATATAAAAACATAATGCTTCCCCCTTGAAATGGGACACGGGATTGAGCTGCATTCAAGCGTGCTCGTCTTCCTCAAGACCAAAGTTCGTCACGAGTCTGACACTATGCCTCTTCTTGTTTCATCACTAAACATGACGAAATTCCAATTAGGTCCATTTGCTCTCATCTCCTCAATCCATTTTGGTCGCGTAATTTTGTGCTTTAAATTAAGCTTCGAAACACGTAGAGGCCTCCTTTACGTAATTAACCTTACTTTAAATGTAATTAAGTTACCTTAAATGTAATCCTCTGTCATGGAGTTTTCTTGCTATGGTCTTTCTTGAAACATTTACTCCTTTAAGGCGAGCTAACTCATTTTTAATAGCAGTACTAGAAAGCAGAGGATTGCGTCGTGCAATCAGGGATATTTGACGGTCTTGCACAGCAGTAGTAACTCTCTTTCTACCTCTTCCTGGCCAGTCTGTAACCTCGTTTGTCTCCCTTAATTTTTTTAATATTCGCGAAACATCGTTTTGGTTAACTCCTACAATTTCAGCTATTGCAACTTGCAGGTAGCCCTCTTGAGACACTGTTACTATTCTGACTCTATTAAACTGTGAAATAATGTTTCTAGGCATTTTAAGGCCAAAACAATGGTCAAATTTTTTCTGAAACCCAAGAGACCACAAATCGAAATGTGCAAGAATTTGTAATAATATTGGGTCTGAACGATAAACATTGTTTACTATACCCATTTTAACAAAAAATGTTTATTACAGATTATATTAGCTATGTATAAAAAAATTCTTTAAATTCCTTTCCGTATATTTTTAAACGATATATGCAATAATTTTGGCCATGTGTGTATTTTAAAGGATTACCTATCTGTAAATTAATGTAAATTAATGAAAAAACTAGGTTAAAGTTCTTTGTTTCTTCGAATTCTGTTTCGTTTTATGTTATTTTTAACATACTTTTGAAATAAAGATTATTTGTTAAAAAAACATTCTTGGGGGCCTAAAATGTACCAATCCACACTAATACATCTGTATATAATACAATATATACTAATACATCTGTATATAATAAGTAACTATTATTTAGGAATATATTTTAGTTAATAATTTAATATAAAAATATATCGATACTTATAACTATCTATTCAATTATTAAATGTGACCGGCGCCAGCGTAATTTATGAGCCTCAATACGATTGCATTTCTCCTCAAAACCATTAGTTAAATGACCGCAATGCGAATGGTGAGGAAATGACAGATTTAATGAATGGTTTATCTTACCATAATGATAGTTTAATGTGTTTATCTTTTACCTAACGCAATTGGATATAGTGTTTTATTAGAAATATCCAATTAATGATCAGTTAAAGTTCTATTTAAAATTGTTTAAAATATTTTTTAATTTATGGAATGAACTATTATTAGACCTTATTATTTTCGAATGACTTTATTTTTATTATAAAGTTCAAAATTAAAGTTTCATAGGTAGTTCCGATATTTTCAACTTTAAAAGTTTATTTATTTTTAAAGAATAAGTTATGTTTAGTTTATTAATAGTAATTAATTAATAGAAAGTATGTTTATTTTTATTATTAACTAGTGAAGCAAATGTAAGATCAAAAACAAAGACTTTCTCTGTCTTGGATTTGGTCTTACTAATAAGTAGTGTTGGCCATGGTCTTGTAGGGTTAAACCTTGGTCTTGGTCTTGCTACAAGACTCTTGCAAGTCTTGAAGTATTTATTAGATCTTATTAGAGGCACTTTCTGCCTAGAAAATATCTAAATAAATAGTTTTCCAGTAATTTAATGCAAATTAATGTTTAAAGAAAGAAACACTATTTGTCTGATGAATATTCTTATTTTTTTATATTCATTAAATCAGCATTACTTTCTTTAAGATTTTATGCAAAAATCGGAAAAACACTATTTGCAATAAATAAAACAATAATTTTAAAGAAATAATCAACATTTTATGTCATATTTATTTAGTTGAATAGTTAGAAAACATGTACACCTTACCGTAATATTCGGTATGTTTCGAACAAAAAGGTTTTATAAAAAAAACTGATAATTGCTTATAATCCCATATTTTTTGCTGTGAATAATTTCAGAGAAACATTATTTTATTATTTTTTATTTAATACATTTTACGGGGAGGGGTAGTCTTCCATTGTGGGTCTTGGTTTTGGTCTTGTAGATCTAATACTAGTTTTGAGCTGGCTTTTTGTGCAAGACCAAGACCAGTTTCGCTCATCACTATTAATAACTTTTATCCCTATATATACAGGGTGTGCCAAAAAAGAGATACATGCGATTCCTCATTTAGGATTTCTATTCCGTTCTTTATTTTTATAAAAAACATATTTTATAAAACATGTATAAAAAACAAATATCTATTAAACATTATAAAAATTCTTCATGATCCATTTGGGAATGGAGATCGTTTATTTAAAGAACCATTATCAAAATTAGTGCAAAAATAACGTTTTAACATCACTAAGTCCTATATAGTGTGCATTTTCCATCCATACTTTTATAATTTTTAGAGTTTTAACATTACGCTAAATAAAATGAAAATATTTTAAAGAATAGTCTTTTTAGACTACTACATTATGGATTATATAAAAAATACATGGTCGATCTTATCCGTAGTATTAATTTTTATTTTATTCTAATTTTTGTGTGAATTTGGGAAAGTCATATCAATTAATTAGAAACCACTGCAACAAAAACTTTCATTTTATGGAGAATTTAAGTCAAAATGTTGCGACCGGCTACTCTTATATCGGAGGCGGTGGGAACAAGCTTTTGCTTCTGCACTTGACTAAAAATATGATACCCACCTATATCTTACACTGCATATCAAGGGGCGCCACTTATTTCAAAAAGATGCTGATACTTTACAAAGATAGTACAAACTGAAATAAGAAAATTTGTACAAGTGTATTAATTGAACGGAAACTAAAATTAGTATAGCTATTAAATATTTTGAGAAACTGGATCAACCAATGAAACAACTCAAATACCCAAAAAAATAAGATTTATTACTTGTTAGAAATATTCGGTACCTATTCGGATCAGCAGTTATGTACATTAATATACAAGAAATATGTTTAAGAAACTCTATCTTAAAACTTGCTTAAAATCAAATTATGTCTTTTCAAATATTATTCAAACAATTATAATATAAAAAAAATACTTTTAGAGACGGTCTTGGTTATATCTGAATAATAAATATTTAAGTTTTATTTGACTTATTTCGAAGATTCATTAACCTTTTTGTTTATAATATATAGTCAAGGGAAAAAGTTTAAAATCTGTACCCAAGATTGCCCTTACAGGTCAAAGATCGTAATGATATAAAAGGTTAACATAAATAGATGTTAAATTCGAATAATCAATCAATATAACATGGTTATTTTAATAATCAAATACAAGTAAAATTTAAGCAAAGCTGAAGGCAAATACTTAAAGTGTTAAAAAAATATAAAATGTAACAGAACGTTAAATTTTATAAATTAAGGGTTAAATTAATGCTGAAGGCAAGTACTTAACCAGTTAAATGTAAAATGGGTTCCAGTCGATATTACGGACACTAAAAACGTTAAATTTTCCATACAGATTAGGTAGAAACCATACAAATTAGGTAGAAACATTGAATATTAGCACTTTACTACATTATATAGATGTGGATTGACCTAGTTTAAGCACAAAAATTCAAGAAAACCTCTTTGTAAGCGTAAAAATTAGCAGTGGGAACTATCGAATGAATACTATCGAAACATTCGATAGTTGCAGTTCATTCGAATAATTCGAGAGCTAGTAAGAAAACATTCGTTGAAAACTATTCGAATAAAAATTATCGAACAGATATGCGTCATCTGCCTTGAAATATTGTATTCTAGTAATTCATAACCATTATAACCATTCATTTATAAAATTCATTCATTTATTCGTCAGGATCGATTATAATAAAATATTAACTGGATTTTAGTTGACGCCCGGCGACGTAGGTTTCTTTCCGAGAAACCCCACAGCGGTGGCAATGCTATGAAAGAAGCCGGCATCTTTGATTTTTTGTGGAGTCAGATAAAGATAAGGACACATTATTTTTTTTATTGAGGTGCTAGTATTTACACAGAAAAATGTATTATAAAGGGCACTGTTGCCATATATTGGTATTAGTTGATATTAGCAAAGAATATTTTTTGGCTTTAGTTAGTTAGGGATAGTATGTCTATATATTTTGCATTTTCTTTTATTAATATTCTGTTGTTACACTGCAATAATACTAACTTGTTATTTCGGATATTGGAAAATGATTTTTAATGTTTTTAAGCTAAGACTGGTTTAATAAATAATAATAACAGTAATAATTTGTTATTCATATTAACAACAAAATTTCAAATCATTTAATATAAACAATTTTTTAAGTAGTAGCATAATATAAACAACAAATTAGATATCAAAATTATTTATATTAGATCCTATTTAAAAATGATATAGTCTCTAAATTTTTTGGCGACGTTGGTTTATTAAATAATAATTACAGAACCAATTTGTTATATTAACAACAAATTTTAAAATCATGAAATATAAACATTTATTAATTTTCTAAGCATGCAGTGTAATGGAAGGAAAATATAAATAAAAAATTAGAAATCAAAATTATTTATATTAGGTACTTTATTTAAAAATTTAAAAATAATATTTACTTTTACTGGCATTTACTTTAAAAAACAAAAGAAATATTTCTTCGCAAAAAACTACATGTAAGAGAATTAGCATAAACAAAATACAAACATAGTTAACTTTTTTTTTAAATTGGCACGTGTAAAACTTTTAACAATTTAATTTTCTCACCCCATAGTTTGAGTTTGATAACCCCATTTACTTAACCACATTACTTAAATATGATTATTAGGTTCAACTAATTCATATTATTAAAACATCTAAAATACAAATATGTATTTTTAAAATTAATTGTAAGTTCATCTCATCTCTCTTAAAAATTGCTACTTCTCAAAATTTCCCATTAAAAAATAGACCATATAAAATTAAATAATTGAAAGAACGGGCTACGGAAAATCACACAAATTTTCGGAAAAATTTTGACCACCTGCACACGCACACAATCGTCAATTAAAAAAACTACTATTTTAGTATTTTAAATATTTTAATAAATGCAAAAATAGCACAGTATTTATAATGCGAAGTTATAAAAATTTGGAAGAACTAATAATGCACTGACACATACAAAAATCAAACGAATACTAAATTTCATTTATCAAAAGCATTCGATAGTCGCGGCTCAACGATAACCATTTAGTCGCACGGCGAGGTTGTCACGTGCTTTAGTATACAAATGACAGAATTATTTTATTCGAATGAAACCATTCGATAGTTGAAATCATTCATTCAGTAACCATTCGATAGTCTAATTTATTCGATAGTTCCCATCGCTAGTAAAAATTAAGAAAATACATGTATTTACAATATTCCAACCTAGCAACCATTGACTTTTTGATTGACAGTTGATCGACAGCCTTCGCATGCTATCTGCGACGTTGTCAATATAATTATTTTATATAATTTTCTACTGAAGTGAGGTTATGTTAGATATTCTTTCAGGGGTTCTGTGGTTTTGAATTTTTGTTTAGCTTTTCTTTGTGGAGGGTGTTAAGCTGTGGTTTTTATATTTTAATAATTAACTGTGATTTTGCAAAAATATTATTAGATTGGTTAGGATTTGGGTTGCTTTGGTTAGCGTTTCTTTGTGGAGGGTGTTAAGCTGTGGTTTTTATATTTTCATAATTAACTGTGAATTTGCAAAAATATTATTAGATTGGTTAGGATTTGGGTTGCTTTGGTTAGCGTTTCTTTGCGGAGGGTGTTAAGCTGTGGTTTTGATATTTTAATAATTAACTGTGATTTTGCAAAAATATTAAATTGGTTAGCATTTGGGTTGCTTTGGTTAGGTTTTCTATGGTGAGGGGGGTTAAGCTGTGTTTTTTTTATATATTAATACGAATCTGAGTGCTTTCAATGATTTGATTTTAAACACAGATTTTAAAATAATTCATTTGTTTTCACCGTGATGGCTCCACCGTAAGAGCCGTTCCTCCTGCGACCGGCACGTGAAAAATTGGCCTAAAATAGCGGCAACGTCGCACAGGTCAATGTCATCCGTGGCTAACGTCATGTTGGTTATGAGTAGATAGAATATGAGAGATCCTCCTCCTCAAAATACTCCTCCTCCTCCTCATAATACTCCTCCTCCTCCTCATACTAATAATATACATTTAATTCCTACTACTTTCATCCCCCCCTTTATTTACCTAGTCATATATAGCTAGTCATATATAGCTAGTCATATATAGCTAGTAAGGTAGGTCTTTAGAAGAAAGTAAAGCGAATCACTCATTCATCGAGAGTGATGCAATACAATAAGAAAAAAATAACTAATGTTGTTAGAAAGCTGATACAAAAATATACTGATTTCCGTCAAACTGTTTCTCATCGAATAGTTTTAATTAATCAAAAAGATTTATTTTTTCCACTGAAACAAGATTGTCATAGGATAACTGAGTTTTGTGCTGATTTTCTATTACAAAGGATTAATCTTTACGAGTTTGTGCGTGCATTGGGACATACATATTTTGCAAGTGAACTAACACACATTGTTCCATACGTGAGAGTAACGAAGAATTCAAAAGTTATAATAGAAATTTTAAAGGTGTTCGAGAGATTCCATTTGGATGACGCTAGAGATCAGTTACTGCGAAGATTTGAAGGCAAGTTACAACAACCCGAAGAAGTTAGAAGCACAATATCAAGAAAACAGAGACCTCTTCGTCAATATCGTGCTCCGAAATATTTAAAAAATTATATTTTGTTTTAAGGTGAAAAATGTCAAGTGAGAATATTGAACTTATTAGCGCAGTAATATGTATTCATCAAGAACTTTATGAATCATTTCATGAAACTTATCAAAAACTTAGACAGATGGAGAAACTGTATTATGATATGATTCGTAAATATGAAAAAGGAATGAGTGCGTGTGCACAATATTACGAAAATTATGATACATTAGAATTATTCTCTGTAATGATAGACTTAGGTTTTATAAATCAAATAACATATTTAAATCAATTTGTTAAAAATGGGAAAATAGCCTACGAACAAGTAACAGATGATGTAAACACTAACATAAATAGACACTTAGTTAACCAGGATAATTCATCCAATAACTTAGTTGATGTAGAAATACTAATTTAGTTAAAATTATATTTTAATAATAAAAGATGTAATAAATATTATATAGATTTTTATTCATTCATAAAAAAATTATCATACAAATACAATACATTTGATAATGCACACATACAAGTTGACTTAGAATGATGGAAGCATTTTGGTGTTCCGATAGGCAAAGCTGGTTGTTCATCTATTTCAATCACAGGTTTTTTGGAATATTTCTTTACAAACGCAGCTTTTTCAACTCCTTTAACATAAACAAATTCCACTTCTACTTCTTCAGTGAGTTTTTCAATTATATTTGAAAAATAATGGTGAGGTGTAAATCCTTCATTCCAGTTGATACAATGATGGTTTTTCATTAACCATACCGCCTGTCTGTGACATTCTGGTGACAGAAAGTCTAATGGATAGGGTTTTTTAAACATATAATGTGA
>NW_022147582.1:13954-21066 GCF_002938485.1 Sitophilus oryzae | reverse complement strand
TCTATTGTTGGCTATGCGAGTCTAAATTATTCCTGCTAATTTCCTAATCATCATCATTTAATTTAGCTTATTCCGTCTGAACAAAAACCTCCCTCAACTCTAGCCATTTCTTTCTATTTTGTGCCACTTGAATCTTGAATCCAGTTTCCAGCCTATTTGTCCATCGTCCATCTGTCATCCTAGCCACATGTCCTGCCCAATTCCATTTAAGATGTAAAACAGATATTACCGCATCCCTTACCCCTGTTCGATTTCGTATTGTATAATTGGAATTTGCTAATAGGCTTCCTTAGGTTTGGTATTCCTTAGGTCTCTTAATTCCTTGTGGGTACCATGTTGTAATTTTTGTGGTCTACCTGCTATCCGTCTTTCTTGCAAAGTCTCCTGCCCATTGCCACTTGAGGATTGGATTCTGTGGATGACATCTATTACCTAGGTCTTTTGTCGTATCCACTTTATTTTTTACAGTATTTCAATGTTATTGCCAGTATATTTCGTTTCATCGAGCGTTGTGTGATCTGCAGTTTCCTTACGGTGTCTGTTTTAAGTGTCCAGGTTTCGCATGTATAGGTCATGACTGGTAGTACACATTGATCGAATGTTCTCTTCTTTAGATAAAGCGACATTCTGGCTTTGAATATGATTGAGTTTCGTCCATATTATGTACTCCATGCTAACTGGTATGGTAACTCCATGGTTCTGGTAGTAGAGATCTAGTAGTGTAGATAAAGGGTTGTACCTTTTATTATCTGCTATTTCGAACGTAATAATTAATATTCCTCAACTGGACTGGACCAGCAAAGGATTAAAAATAGATGAAGAATATCTTAACCTAAGATTCGCTGATGACATAGTTCTAATTGCCATACTCCTGAAGAACTACAACTACAAGCACAAATTAATGAACTAAATAACGCCAGCAATAAAGTGTAAAACATACACAACAGCAACAATAAATAACACTTATATTTAAATCTAGAATGCGACTCTATCTAGAGAAAAAAAAAACATTCGACCATTGTGTACTATCAGTCATGACCTGGATACATGCGAAACCTGGATACTTAAAACGGATATCATAAGGAAACTGCAGGTCGCACAACGCTCAATGGAACGAAATACATATGCTGGGAATAACCAAGAGACACCGTAAAAGAATAAAGTGGATACGACAAAAGACCCATGTAAAATATGTCATCCACAGAATCAAATCCCTCAAGTAGCAATTGGCAGGACACCTGGCAAGAAGAACGGACAACAGATGGACCACAAAAATTACGGCATGGTACCCACGAGGAATTAAGACCTATTAGAAGAAGACCGAACCTGAGATGGGACCATGATATTAGGAAATTAGCGGGGATAACTTGGTCCACAATATCTAACAATAGAAAACAATGGGACCAACTACAAAGAGAGTTAGTATCTAAATATGTGAGGAGGCTACACCTAAATTGGAAATGGTTGAATAAGCTGAAAATCATGATGATGAATTAATATTGCTTAATAGGATAGTAGAAAATTATGAATTATTGCCGCGCCCTTTTCTAATTTGAAGTTCAATAAAACACAAAGTTTACTTAATCTGGATGAGTTGCATAGAGGCCACTAGCTTTTAATTTTAACAGCCGGGTGGTCGGGGTTCAAAGATATTAATAAAAGGGCGCCACGAGATTATACTCTATGAACTCGGCATAAAAGATGTTACTATTAAGTAGACTTCAACACTAACCTGGAATTGTTGAGTGTAAATACCATGAACTTCAAATATACTATAATTACTTGAACTTAAGTGACTCTAACTTAACTATGAGACTAGACTGTAAATAATACTACTAAAAATATTTAAGCAATTTATTAAAATATTAAAATGTTAATATATATAAAGAAATGAATGAAATGTAAGACAAATGGAATGTGTTAAGAAATTTAAATCGAAAGGTTGGAAGATAAAATAGAATTTAAATCAATAAAAACTAAATCTATGACGTCATCCCCCTTAACTTAAACTAAGTATGCTCTAAGGGCGGAATACAAATAGCAAACTAAATCTAAACTCAACCAAAATTATACAGTCTTACTTTATTCGATGTATGTACTTAGAACTACTCGTAAGTTCCTCCGGCTGAGCTACGGTGTATAGCTATGGGGTGGCTACAGCAGGGTACAGTAGCTCGGTGTACTGTCACTGGAGCCCGTCAGCAAATGTACAGATACCAGGCAGGTGTAGGACTTCAAACGGTGAACATAAAACCCTAAATAATATTGGTTGTCTTAGAAAGAGCCTCAGTCATAGAACTAGGACTAGCACAACGTGTAGGAGTTAATAAAGGTAATAAAGAAGGACTAATCAAATCTGAACTTTACCTCAACGAGGGTTTATGATGTCCAACGGGTACCTCTACTCGGACAACAGGAACGGATGGAATTCTAGACTGTTCTGTGCTACGGTCTGGATCGGTCTTCTTGCTCTACAAGATTACGAACAATCAAATAAGATTTAAGAAAGATAACACTCAACTAATCTTTCTACACCACGTGGGCGTGGAAAAGTCGAAAACTTGACAACAATATGAACAAAAATCAGTTGAGCATTGACTCAGAATAGGCAGAAGAATTATAGCATACCTTGGTACTATTCGGGGACTTCTTGGGCACGTAGAATCGGAATATCGGTCGGAAAATTTGGCTATTTTAATCCCATTGCGGAAATTGGTCGGCGGTCCATAAAAATCATCAAAATCCAACCATGTCTCTGACCAAATGTGTTTCGGAAGCCTTAATCCTTTTTTACGAAGACCTGCTATTCACCAAAAGGGAATGCTTCACGAAACGGCAGCCAGTTCTTCACGACGATATTCTCGGTCGGGGAGTACCCAAGACGTGATGCAAGGATTCGATTTCCTTCACAAAATCAGATTTCAACCGGAAATCTCCCTCCAGGATATAGATAGAGACCTATATATCTCGACTAGTCCAACTCACAAAAAGGTATAAATAAAAAACGATGTTCTGGAATATTTTCTCCTCAGCCATATTCCATATCCGGTCAATGAACGAACTTAACTCACAAATTCCCCACAAATTGCCCAAACAAATTGCACACATCAAAAATAAATGATTTAACTATGAAATTTTATCTGATAATTATAAAATTTCAATAATCAAAACGAAGGATAAATAAATCCACAAACATCTGATTTGATCTGACAGTGACAAGTGACGGGCAGGTGATGATCAAAGATATAGAGAGATGGACAAAAAGCCTACTGTTGGTCGCACGGAGGAATAAGAGAGGGGATGCTACAGCTGTTGCAAAAAGAGGTTCACCTAGCCGCCCGCCATCTTAGATTGTGGTACTTTTTGTAATTTGTGCATTTTTCTCGAAATTTAATGTTTTTCATCGATAATTTGAGTGTTTTCTATTACAAAAACATTTAAAACCATGGTGTTGTGTGCTGTACGCAGTTGTAGGAGCAGGAAAGGTATCGACTCGAAGAAACTCACCCGCGTAACATTTCACAGGTTAGATAAACAGTATGCAGGTCCGTAATGACCGAATTAACGATGGACATTAATTAGTATTTTATGCCTATTTTAAGTTTGGTGTAGTAATGCCAAGGAATTTGTTCATTGCGATACACACGATTAATATTACAGAATGATGTTACATTAGCTCAAGGCAAATTTTCATCATTGTTTTTATTATTTGAAGTTTTACTTAATCAGGTCCTGTCCAAGGGTACACTTTTGGCCCCGCCCAAACAACGAAGTGAGACTGTTTTTATCCTACAGAAATACGTGTAGTAGCGACTCCGCTCTCTTATTCCTCCGTGGCTGGTCGGCATCAGTGACAATAATGTGTAGCTGTAGCTGTTTAATATCGCGGTGTATATCGGGTTGCATAATCGTAAAATTTAAATAAAATAATATTTAACAATAAAATTATAGTAAACATGATGCAAAAATAATAGTTATTTGCGATAATTTATGAGCTAGCACATAGAGGTCGTAGCGATGAAATTTAACTGTTACATTATGATATAAAATATTGTTTCGGATTCCATGAAGAGGTAAGACTGACAGGTAAAGCGTTATATGTAGACGGGGCTTTACGGACACTTAACTCGATATACAATTTTAAACCATTAGGTTCAACAAAGTATTCTTATAAATAGATATAGGAAAAAACTCTAATTACTTAATGTTATATTGTACCGTTAATATATATCTTTTAAAGAACCTCTTAATGCCATACGAAATTATTATTAATTGAAAAATGTTATGGTCACTGGCTCTTAGTATTATTACAGTTGTTGCGATTTAATTTGTATTGTTTTTCTATGATGGTACAAATGAACAAGTCACTTTAAACTGTTTAATGATAATAAATGACCCAAACCGTTATTTTCGTCTAATAAATTGGTTAAATCATCTCTATACCTGTGTGGCGGATTTGTTTCTTGAAAACTTCTGGGTATTTTGCTACTGAAACAGAAAACTAATTTAATTAATTAGGGGTTAATCACCGCGATATATTCTGTCGCTATTTCTTGAGTTATAGGCTTGGTACATTCACCGCCGGTGCTGCCACCATCGGAGAATATCGTAAACAACTACTACTTACAAATACACGTGTTTAAATAGCGAGAATACGAAAAATTTATTATTTGATTACTCTAAAAGTGTTACGAAGTATAATATGTGAAAATTCTAGAAATAAAAATAAAAATGTAAATATTTTGATATCTTCAGAAGGTCTAACCTGTATTATCATTTATTATTCCAGTTAAAAAAACTTTTTAGATGAGTTCAACTACGGTAGCGAGCATAGTTTTAATTACCGGTTTTGCTAGAGGGGCATAATTATTATTGATTGAAGCTATTTCGGCTACGAAATTTTTTAAAGATACATAATTATAATTTTAGAAGATGTTCATAAAATATTTAATCACTAGTTGATTAAAAAAGTATACCATTAATATTGCAAAATATATTTTATGCATTTCGATTTTTTTCGAAAAGATAACTAGATAAAATCATTAGACATGTTTCTGAGCATTTGAAATGGAATTATAAGGATATTTTTAGGGTGTAATTTTGGCAAAAATTGTAAAGAACCCATCCATTTACTTTTAGAGCATAGCAATTTTCAGCAATCGTGTAATTTTTTTATTGATAAAGATTTTCACTTACTGTCTACGAAGAAAATACAGCAGAAATATTAAGAAAATTTTTGAAAAAACTACAATCAATTATTTCTAATAGATTTCGAGATATCTATTTTTGAGTTCTAATAGCCCGATCACTGTCGAAAACCAACTCAATTCCACATATTTTTACCAAAAATGCAAGTATTTCTAGCTTGAACTTAAAAATGTTCAAGCTATAGGGAAAATTACAACGACTCGTTAATAAATAAACAAATAATAAAGTATCACGAGACGTAATTAAATCGTGAAGCTGAACGCATGATGTACACCTTTCCCTAGAACTTTAAGTACTGACAGAGGTACTGATTGGGTCGACCGGTCAACTGCGACCGAATCACTTGTGTCTAGCCCTAGCAGGCAACTATTAGGCCCGACCAATCACGTTAGAGTTTTTGACAAACACAAATGAATTAACACACTTCAAATAACCAACCCGATTGGTCAAGCTTAAAAGTTGACTGCTAGGGCTAGACACTTCTGACAAATCTGCTATATTATCCCCTTCCACGTCTCTTAGCAATGTGCACAGTTTCTCGATTTATTTCATACTTTTGGCAACGTGTTTACTGTTCTCTCTTTGTTCAGTACATTATAAACGCATTGCACTCTTCTTACATATGGAAATCGCGACCCAAGACTAACCTTTGCCAGCCCTTAGTATGTATGTCCATTTAAATTTGAATTGATTATGTAACGAGAAAATTGTTTACTCACTTGTTTCGCCGAACTGCTTGAATCCATTTTTGCTTTTGATCAAATCGGTATAAGAAACTATGAAGTTATAAAATGTTGTTTCGGGGAGAGTTGAATATCCGGGAAAGTTGAGTTCATTGTTATTGCACCCAACAACGCCCTAATTACGCTCTCCATTACGCGTTAACATTTTTTCAGCAATTTTATTAATATTTGAAATTGTCACAACACAATACGACGCACAGTGGGGTATTTGACACTGATAGTTGATCGAATTTTTTTTATGTAGACCTTATATAAATTATTGCTATTTTCAATTAAAGAGGAAATAATATGAACAAAATAAAGGATAATTCGTCGATTCTAAAAAAAGAAAGAAAAAATCCAACTGTTTCCAGTGTTTCCAAGGGTCAGTGCCAGTAGTAATAACGCAACTAATACTACTAATGTTACGACTGATCCGCGAGCAACGCCCATACCACTAAAGCCACTACTAATGCCAATCTTGCCTATACTTGTAATGGCACTAACTCGACGCTTTTTTGTACACACACAACTGCCACTCGCGTTTTACACCTCCATTAGTTATATCACTGAAATTGCAAAATTAAGGAAACCACAGCAATGTTTTTCTCGATTTATCAGCAAAAATCGCCAAAAAGTCGCCAGTATTTTTATTATACGGTATGAAAGCCCACAGTACACGAATATAGTACCAACGTATGTAGACAATATGCTGAATTTTTCGAAATGCCCGAACTAAAGCTGCTAAGTATAATTAAAAAATCATGTCACAAATTTTTTATCAATTTTTTTTTCTGAAAAAAAAAAAAAAAAGTTGGAAAAAAAAAAATAAATCGTTTTTTTTTTTTTTTACAAAAATAAAATAATACGTTTTATTGCAGAGATGATAACCTATGGGCATGACCTGCAGTTCTTCTGTGCCATTCTAGCTGATTCAATCAATACAATATATTAAAACAAAAAAGCCGCCCACCAAGAACAAACGCGAGAGAGAGTGATTATGATCTTGTAAACATAAAATTTAGCCAGATGATTTCTTTAAATTTACCTCTTATCGGTGAGAAGTAACAACTTGACGTTTCGTTGAAACAAAAGAATGCAACTAAACACACCCATAGCAAAGCCATTCATGACAGAGATGATTTAACTTATCATTTATCTTTTTGGGAAATCTTAAACACA
>NW_022147582.1:0-11133 GCF_002938485.1 Sitophilus oryzae | reverse complement strand
AAGAGAGGAGATTCGAGTTGGACGTGGGCACGTCGCCAGAAACAGCGCGGTGAGAGAGAGCGAGTGATGTAGGGTAGAACGTGGGGTAGACGGTGAAGGAATTGGTTAGGTTGTGGGTTATTTGAGCGGTGTGTGATGAATGTTAGGTAGGTATTGGAATAAATTCGGTTCATAAAATGGTAGAAATTCTAATAGAAAAATAGGATAAGTTATAGATATTCTTTGATAACGCATGAAATCATTGCCGAATATTGCTACCGTAGTGTGAAGTGCGAGTGTATAGTTTTCAATATGAGTCGTATCTATAATATTCTTTGACTACGTAATCTTGACAAGTAGTAATAAATAGCAATATAAATGCGAAGAAAAAATTTATTAATTGTAAAGTTAATAAGATTTTAAGTTGAAATTTCAATGAATATGATCCCGGTGTTAGCTACATTTTCTGTGTATAATTCTTATGATAGTCCACGTTTACGTAGCGAAGAGTTTGTTCCATTAATTTTCCACTCGATTTTGCCCGAGATCTCACCGCACACGCTACACAACCAACTTTTTTTAGAGTCTTTTTCGATAATTTGCGATAGTGTCACTGTTATTTAAGTTCTGCCACAAATTTCCATCTAGATTTAACATAAAAAAAATAAAAAAAAAAAAAAAAAAAATGAGAAATAAATAAATAAGCATAATATAAAAAGTACGCTCCGTAAAGACGGACAAATCCACAATTCAAAATCAAAATTTAAATGTGTCAAATAGGATCGTCAAACAGAACTGTCAAGGATCCCCACCCTAGAGTCCCTTTTCCGCCCACCATACATGAATACATGGATAGCGTTATGCTCCTTCCTTAGTCTTCTTATTCAAAGCTATAAACCCATCCAGAGTTAACTTAAAAAATGTTATAAACTTTTTTTAGTGAAATAAATGGATTGGTACTCGGATTGGTATGGACGTCAACTGCTTTTTTTCTGTCATCGTCTGTCGAAATCTTAATCCCTGAGAAATAAAATAATCTAGTTGTTTATGTATACGGACTCATTTTGCCACAAGTTTACATAGATTAGTCCATTGTTTTAATATCATTTAAAAACATTTGCTTAATGATATGTATACATATAAATATCATTTCTTAAGAATATTTTTTAAGGGGTCTAAAAATATATTTCTAATACTCCATTGAATTATTTACGTACACAGTGGTATTTTATATTCGTCAATAACCGCGAATTAGTGGGTATTAATATGCTGTTTATGTTATACTTCAGTACCTAAAATTTGTATGTTTTTTAGGAAATCATTACTCTGGTTTGTCGGGACGAAGGCGTTAGCCGAGTCTCCGAAAATAGTAGATGAGTCCCTAAAAAAACATTTATTTTTTTTTGATTTTTTAATGGTTTTGAACTTTTTTTGTCAAATTACCGCCTGTTTCTACAGTTAGAATTCGCCTAATTTGCAAATTTTCTTCAAATATTTGAAAATTATAATGTTTGAAAAAGTTTTGGCTTACTAGGGGAATTCATATCTTGGTAACGAGTTTGTTTATTCCATCGCATTTTGACCATGTCATTCGAAATGTGTCACAAAATCACACAAATTCATTAACAATTTGAAAACATTTTAAGTCCATAGAAGGTTGCCCCATAGCGGACCCTTTACGTGATTGCTATTGTTGGCGAAAAGAAACATTTTTTACGGGGACTGACAATGAGTCGCGGAAAATAGCGGTTGTTGGGAAGCGATAGAAACAAAGAATATATTTTAATGTTCGATTAGCAATAAATAATGAAACATGATGGCAGTTTAAAATAGCCTGAACTGTGGTATTAATTGCAGCAGCTATATTGTTTGTGATCTTCTATTCCTGATGAAAGATGTGTTTAAACTTGTCAGCGAATATATTATGCAGTGTACTTTAAATAAAATTAGATTTAAAAAAAAAAAAATTAAAATTTTGTGTTTTAAAAACGCCCGTGACAATCGTAGATTTTTTACAGTAAATCGGTGGAAAATTATATTCCTCGGTCCCTAAGTCCAGGGAAATTTCTTCTTAGATCGTTGGAGGATTCTCATTCCAGATTATGAATGGATTCTTCCAGGTTCTTGAGTTCTGCTTTAACTTGGTTTCCACTTAGGAAGCAGAACGGTTCTGGCCCAGTTAGTGGAATGTTTGATCCTTTTTTAGTGAGATCGTTTGCTTTTTCATTGTGTTCTATTCCTTGGTGGGCTGGTACTAGGGAATGCAATCCCGCAAACCCGCGGGATTAAAACAATCAATCCCGCGGATCCGCAAAATTGCGGGACTGTAAACAATAGTCATATATTTGGTCCTAAATGGTCCAAAGGCATTGTACATTTTGCATAGGCCCACAATATATTGATATAGTGTGTATCTTAAACAAGCTGTACAGTAATTTAGACACCGATGTATACAGGGTGTTCAAAAATGTATTTAATATTAAATAAACTTCAATTTTATTATCTACTTATTTTATAAATAAAAATATTATTCTGAATTAAGTTTTTTTTTAAACTTGTGTTAGTTATCTGCTTTTTGATACACTCTATATCAATAAATTTTTGGCATATGCAGAATGTACAAAGCTTTTTGTACCATTTAGGACCATAAGTATGACTAAAAATGCATATTTTTCGAATAAACGTCGTATTTTCCTTAAAACAAAAAAAAATTAAAAAACCTATCAAATTGTTTTTTCTAATTTCAATAGAGATTCGTCGTACTTGGTAAAAATTGTACATTTGCGGTAAAACTTGATCAAATCAAATTTTCACACTCTTATAAAATACCCTGTATACGAGAATTCGCTAAATATATTTTCGAAAACCACATCAGCATCTTAATCACAATAGATTCATCTAAAACCTGGTCCAAACCGCATCCCAAAATCTTTTTTAGTTCAAGAGACATTCAACTTTAAATTTACCCTTTATTATGTCCGGCAATTTATTTGACGAAATTGTCCACAAGTACTAGTTAAACGCTTTTCTTCACTTACGCACATACACCAGAAAGAAATCTAACAACTAGCCTGTTTGTTTCACTTATTTTTAATGGCCAAGCCGTAAAGGCAATCCCCCGGGTTCCGAGCGTCGACGCATCGGCCCGGAACGAAGCGGTTTGATCTTAATCGAGATCGATTCGGTTACCCAGTAGTAATGTGTTAATACCGCACGGTAAATCCCGCAACTTTGATCCCGCGGAATCTCAGAGGGATCCCGCAGGATCCAGCATTTGCGGGATTGCATTCCCTAGCTGGTACCCAGAATAGGAGGACTTAATCTTCTCTGTCTAATTTTTCAGCTTCTCTAGGCATTCGTTGATCAATTTCGAATTTATGGTACTTACTTTTTTTTACTATGGTATTTGTGGATAAAATGGCTATTTCTTGTTTCCGATAGTTCCTATCTAATGCCGGGTCCAGACCAAGCAGACAAAACAACGATAAGACAGAAACCTTTATGTTTTACGACAAAATTTCGACAAATCCAATATATTTCTGCGACATTTTTGTTTTGTTTCAAGATTCGGAGACTTTTCAATGTCCCGTCTCGAGTCGGTAAAGATCAAAGTGTCTATGTTTTATTCGTATATTTTACGACAAGTTGTTGGCGCAGTGTGGTTGACGTGTGCTGTCAACAGTAGGAGACTAGTGAAATCACACATGGTTAATAAAACTCATTCGCAACAACTAAACTTTTGACTTTGTTGTACTTTTGTCCTTGCGGTGTGGGCAACTTGTCTTGTCAGAATTTCCCATTTTTTGTTACAAGTTTGTCTTTCGTTTCTATCTCATAATCGTGTTTACTTTTTGTTGACTTGGTCTGGACCCGGCATAAGATAAGTTGTACGCATATTTTCGATAGGGTAGATTTCTGCCCGGAAGGATGCTGGGGTGCCCCCACTGGTGAGCAAGCGGTTCTCTCTTCAAATTATTTTATTTGTCAAATATTATACAGGGTTGTTCACCACATACGACACGGAGTATTGTAGCTAAACGATGACAAAATGACGGTACAATTTAAAAATAATTTTACAAGATACAGAGTGTCCCAAATAAGTAAAAAATATCAAAGTTGTTTATTATACTTAAACCTTACCGTTTTTGAAATATTTTCAATTTTGTGAAATTGCAGTAAAAATTTTAAGGCTTCATTTCTCCAAGGGTATCAAAGTTTTTAATACTAAATATTTACTGAAGTTTATTTACTGATCAGTTATTGTGTTGCAATAATAAAAATAATACTACCTTATACAGAGTGTTTAAAAATTTATTTTAAATAATTATTAGCTTCAAACGGCAATAACTTGTTTAATTTAAATGGAACACCCTGTATATTTTACGAGAATCAGATGCACAATTTAATTGTCTATCAAATTATATTATACCATTTTTTACCTATCTCTTTAAGTTTCCGTAGAAAATTTATTTTCTTGTAATTTAGAACTTATTTATCAATATATCCATGGACTATTGACATTTTAGATTATTTTTAAAGATGTATCAAATTTTTAAAGAGTACAGATACTAATATTGTCGATATAATTCGTTTATTTCATTAAAAAATAAAAAAAAACTGTTCAAATATTTGTTAAAGAGGACCAATTAATATGATCCAGTATTCAAACTACATTAACTGACTGTTTGCATTGATTAATAATAATTGCTCCAAATACTAAAAAACTGAATTTTGTATGGGCATTAGACAGTGTGATAAAAAGTAACACCTTAAAAATGATATTTCATTTTTTAATAAATGCTTATTTATAACAACAGAGACTTTAATTTATAACTTATTATTATATTGATTTCTGAATCAAATCCACATTTATTTATAATAATTTATTAACGAACACAATTAAGTATGTAATTAATTAGTATATGGGCGGAAATAATGGTGTTATATTTAATTAATGGTATACTCTTTTATAAAGATTTAAATAGTTTTTTGCATACAAATGGGCTCGTAATATTATCATTTTGCTAAAAACGATAATATTACTAGTCTATACATTTTGTACATTTGTTGCTTTAAAAACAATCTAAAATGTCAATATTCCATGGATATATTGATAAATGAGGTCTAAATTATAAGAAAATGCATTTTCTACGAAAACTTGAAGGGATAGGTAAAAAATGGTATAATACAATTTGATAGACAATTTAATTGTGCATCTGATTCTCCTAAAATATACAGGGTATTCCATTTAAATTAAAGAAGTTATTGCCGTTTGAAGTTAATAATTATTTAAAATAAATTTTTAGATACTCTGTATAAGGTAGTATTATTTTATTATTGCAACACAATAACTGATCAATAAATAAACTTCATTAAATATTTAGTATTAAAAACATTGATTACCTTTGGAGAAATGAAGCTTTAAAATTTTACTGCAATTTCACAAAATTGAAAATATTTCAAAACGGTAAGGTTTAAGTATAATAAACCTTAATCAAATTTACCTTTATTTTAATCGTAGAAACTAAAAATGTAATAATATACAGGGTGTTCCATTTAAAAAAATACAACTTTGATATTTTTTATTTATTTGGGACACTCTGTATCTTGTAAAAATATTTTTAAATTGTAGCTCTAATAGTCCTTCAACGAACCCCAAACTTACAATTTGTAAAAATCTCATCGTTTAGCTACAATACTCCGTGTCGTATGTGGTGAACAACCCTGTAGAGAGGTACCGTATGATCGAGAAAAAACGGCGTCAGCGATGGCTATGAAATGAAGATCGCTGTCATTTTATATGTAAATTTATATGGGAAATGTCATCGATCGTCATTTCCCAGCCAACTGGACGCCGTTTTTTTTCGATCATACGGTATTTCTCAAAGTTGTAAATTCTTGGTATGTTATCCACTGGAAACTGGAGGAGTGGTATTTTCCTTTTGAAGGTGTTCTAAGCTCTTGAGCTATTGTAACAGTAACAATTTTCTGTAATATTACATGATTTATAATGTATTTTTCAATTTTTAGCAATATTTCTGTTGCATTCTGCGCCTGATTAATTTGTTGTCGTACGCGACACTGGTTACCCCCACCTCCGCATTTGTTCCTAGTCCGAAAATAGCTCGGCGCCGCGACGGATAAATTTTGCGAGCGTCGCCGTCGCCCCTGTGACGTAGGACGTCGTCGACATTCGGCGTAGGTCGGAACAGCCCTTAGCCACCCCCGATCGTTCACAAAATCGGCCGACAATGTTGTCATGTGTTAAAAAATCTCTGTTCAGTTTAGTTCAGAAAATTTAAGTTTAGTTCACTTATGTTCTCAGATCTCTAGTCTAATAAAAGACACACACTAAATTAAACACTGCTTTATTATTACACTTGGCTTTCTGATTACAATAATCAGCGGTCTCTTACTCTATACTCTACTGAATTGAGATTAATTCAGCATCATTTTCAGCTTATTCAACAATTTCCAATTATGGTGTAGCCTTCTTCACGTATTTAGATAAGAAGATAAAATTGGGGTGGAAAGTTTCCATTGGTCCACCCTGTATATGAAAAACTAAACAATATGCTATACGGTCGAAAAAAGAACTGCGGCAAAGAAGGCTGGGGAGTGACGAATCGAGACCTCTAGCTTTTTAATTGTAACAGCCGGGCGATCGGGGTTCAAAGACATTATAAGGGCGCCACGATATCATACTCTATGGACTCTGAATAAAACATATTACTACTAAACAAAACTTCAACACTAGTACAGCAGCTCGATGGATTGTCACTGGAATCCAAGGTTGGGGTTAGCAGTTACTTAGATGGAAGCCATTTATGCGTAGAAAACCATAAATAATAATGGCTGCCTTAGAAAAAAAGCATGGACTGCTGCCACAACTTGTAGGAATTCATTTTAGAGGTAGGTTTTGACCAAAAACAAATAATTAGAGCTGAACATTATCTCAGCGAGGGTTTTATGGTGTTCGACGGGGCCACAGGAACTATTGTGTTCTGGAACTCCATGCACGTGGTACTATATATCGGTGCGAAGAAAACCGGCTATTTAATCCCTGTACTGAAAATGGTCTGTGTTTCATACAAATACTTCTACGACCATAGGTTGCTTCAGGAGACTGATCCTTCATAAGCAGCACTGATTCACAACCAGCAGGAACTGTCTCCGGAACAGCCGCCAATAAGTTGCACACTACACAGACGGCAGATACGCGTGGAGTCCCCGACGATCGGATTTCTCTCACAAAAATCAAATTTCAACCCGAAGCCTCAGATGCTTTCAGATATAGATGGGAGGGAGGTTAATCACCGCGACCTTACAGATCTATTGTGATTCTTTTTCTTGAGTTATAACTCATCATACATTCTCCCCTTTGAGGTGTTTCCCGTTTTTGTCACAGTATATCTGCATTCGCCGGCTGTTTCTTAGCTTGGAGGTGTTCATTAAGGAGACAGTGTCCTGTTAAAACCCGCGTGACAGTCCGAAGGTTGTTCTTACTTAAATCAAGGAAAATCTTTGATTTTCCTCGGCCGTAAGCCCTGAGAAATGTCTTCGAGTGTCTTAGACCGTTGGAGGATTCCCATTCCAGGTTACGGATGGAGTTTTCCAGGTTCTTGAGTTTCCGCCTAAGTTGGTTTCCACTTGGGAAGCAGAAGGAATCTGGTCCAGTTAGTGGAGTGTTCGCTCCTTTTCTAGCTAGATGGTTTGATTTTTGATTGCCTTTTGAACTGTCATCCAGAGTAGTTACTTACAACGAATTACTGAGTTGATCGCTTTTAGTGTTGCTTGTCCATCGGATAAGATGACGGATAAGTCCATCGGATAAGTAGTTCCTATCTAAGATAAGTTGTGTAAGAGCCAACATTTTTTTTTTCAAGCGGTCAACTCAAAATTAAAAATAAGGCACACAGGCTAGTCACAGACTATTAAAAAATATGCCACACAGGCTATCAAATGTCACACAGGCTAAAAAAAAACAAGCCACACAGGCTATCAAAATGCCACACAGGCTAAAAAACAAGTCACATGCTATCAAAATGCCACACAGGCTAAAAAACAAGCCACACAGGCTAACTACTCTTCAAAGCTAATTACGCTACGGGACTTGGCAAGGCTAACTACGCTACAGGACTAATTAATATTCAAGGCTAACTATAGAAAATAATAAAGTAAAATAAAAATGATTCAATCAAGATTAATTTGATAATATTTATACACAAATATATTCTTATCTTCTGTTAAAGTCACATAGACAAATTATAAATAACTCACTATAAAGAAATACTTCAATATTATCATCTGCAAATTATCTTTTCTTTATATTCAATCAAATATCTTAAAATTTATCTGGGATTCAGAAATATAATATATCTCAATAAAAACAATAAACAGTAACCAACTAGTTGCTCAGTGAGATAAAATAAACCCACCTTAATTAAACTTCTTATTCGGCACGGCAATGGAACTCAGAACTACCACAAAATCTTAATTAAATTTCAGAAACTTTAATAGTTTTAATTTAATAAGCGCGTACCACTTCTTTCCCTGACGGTGTCTAATACTGTTTTAGACGGCGATACTGTATTGAGTGTTATTTGAAACCTTTTTGAAAAGTGCAGGTACCATGAATTTTGGGCTTGTTTTTGTTTACGTTCGAAATTCCATTGCGCTCCGGCTTTTGAAATGTCTGTTTGTTATTACGTCAGATAAAGAAAACATAGCATAGAAAAATAGAGTTCTTACAGTTGTAGACAGAAAGACAGTCAAAGCTGCAGTGGGTCTACTAACAGGGCATTATAAGCTGAATAGGCATCTAAAGCTAATGAAGTTGATAAACGAAGCCATGTGCAAATGTGCGCTTCTCGGTAATAGGCAATGATAGGCAATGATAGACAATTGCCAGGGAGTTGCATGGAGAGTTTAGTCTCGAAGTTGCTAGACTTTGTGAAAAGGATAGGACTGGAGAATGTAACCTAAAGATCAGAAAAGGACCACGGTGTAGATTTCTACATGTAAGATGCTGGGGTAGGTGCCCATTAGACGGTGATTTAAGAAAAAGAAGCAATATTTTGCTGCCAACTAAAATCTGAACGAGTTGATAAGGTTGGAGTATTGCCAAGGGAAGTGCGTGACTTCATAAGAAGCCAGACACTACAAAAATAAAGATAATTTGTAAAGAAAAACGTTTTGTATCATTGCGATATCGAAAACTTTCCAATCCGCCCTCGTACGTTCGTTCTTTGACTCGTTCCCTGGAAATCCGTACCGATCCGTCTGGATCCCCCCGACAACCGGCAACGTCGCCCGGCGTATCGGTTCGGCCCGCCTCCGATTCTTGTCGGTATCGTTCGTGTCGGCCAGTCGTCGCCGTTATTTGGTCGACTTCACACCAGCTCCGTTTTTCCTGCCTGTTGACACACGGCCGGTCACTCCATCTCTCCCTGTGTCGGCGCGGCGATCATGTGACGGGCGAGTGAGTTTTTGCGTGCGTGTCACCGTTTTCCGGGATTTACATACACGGCTTCGACGAGATTTTGTTGTCGTTTCGTGATTAGCAACAATAACGGTGGTGATAACTAAGTGCGCTAGTGCTAGAATAAATTGAATTCTGTACGGATCTGAAATTGAGTTTTTGACAAACTTTCTTCCAGTGTGGAATTGCTAGAGGTTCGGGGAGAAGCTGAGACTATAACTGAGGTAGATACTTAGAAACAGGCCACAGAACTCTGAAGATATGAAAGTTGTTTTAGGATATTCTAACAATAAAGATGTATTGTTGTTCTGGTTGTAATGTTATTATTGTATTGTTGTTTTTCTGTGATTGCGATATCTGGAAGTTCTTGAAGTTTTTTTTCCATATGGATAGGGCTCCAGAATGAAACGTTATTTCAGTATAAATGTATATGTAAATATTTTGCTTTACTTTGTATTATCATTATTATGTTATTACCGAGGTTATTACATTTCTTATGATAAACCGACTTTACCGTGTATGGTAGGTTAATATGAATCTGATGAAATATATTTGGTATTTGCTCTAGCTTAGGACATCTGATCAGCTGATTGCAGCGAAGTATGAATGAATGTCATAAATATTTTAGGGAGTTTAAAGATGAAACTGGATAGTTTAGAGACTAAACTTGAAATGTTTGTTTGAATATTCAAATTCAGACATTATAATACAGAAGTTAGTTTAGGCTTACAGTATTGAAAAATCAAAATATTTATTGATGAAAGGTACACTCTAGGCCGGGCGACACTCTGTAAAATGTAGAATGAGAAAGAGGGGGGTTACCGTGATCTTAAAGATCTATTGTGTTCCCCTTTCTTGAGTTATAACTCGTCAGACAGATTATAACTCATCATACATGGAGATCTTTCTGTTGTAGGAGAGCTGGGTATTTCCCATCCTCCTCTGATGACAGATGTTCATCCTCCGAGAAGTGGATATCTACCTCCTGCAAGGGTGTACACTCCGTGCCCTTTATAGTCGAGGAGCTTGTTTCAGGCTGAGGTACCCGTGCGGTGGAGGCTGGAGGATCTGTCTCCATTTTCTCCACCACTTTAACTTTGACCCTTCTTAGACCTGATACCGGTGTTGTCCCGAACCCATAATAGAGGATATATATTCCTTTCTCTATTGCCTTCTTGGATTTGAGGTCAATTACACTGCAAGGGTTAGTCGGTCCACTTCTACAGAGCCTCGCATGTATAGAGAGGCTAGTGGCTGTCTAGCCACGCATCCCTTTGACTTGATCCCGCCATCACAGGATTTAGGTGTTTGGTGAGGTTGTCTCCTCTTGGTTCGGATAAGCTAAGACCCCCACACCCTCTCTCCGAGATACATGACTACAGAGAGTAGAGGGTGCCTGGTATGACGGACAGGATAGTCCCATCCGGCATCATTATACGTCTTGGAGCAATTCCCTTTTCACGACACTACAGCCATGCAGGGACAAGACAATAAGATGTTCCTTAGACCCAACTAAAGTGCCAGAGGAGATTCCCCTAGCAGATGCTAGGAGCTTCCCCACCAACGACAAGGTCTCGCATCTCCTAGAGGAAGACAACACTCTGTAACCCAAAATGCTAAATATTTAATATCAGTATGAGTTGTGTGAGTTTTTGTTTAGCTAATAGGCATCA
>NW_022147581.1:303997-321698 GCF_002938485.1 Sitophilus oryzae | reverse complement strand
CTGGAATTTCGAAAAATTCCTTCTTATCGAACCTCTACACTCTAGAATCAACCTGTATGCCAAAATTGAGCTTCTTACGTTGAGTTGTTTGAGCAGGATCGTGATTAATCACTATGTCAGTCACTTAAGGATTTTATATATTAGTATAGATTCTAAAAACTTTCATGTATACTACTAAAATGATGATAATATACTTAATATAATCTATTACAGCTGTAATAAAATGAGTAACTAATAGTGAAAAATAAAGTTCCAACCCTAAATGCAACATTTTTCGTAAACGAATCATGTGTGCGGTTTAAAATTTTGATGAAAAATCCGGCAATACCGCATAGAAGAAATGTTTCGACCTAATTTTTATCCCTTTTTAATACATTTGATTTTCTATTAAGCTGTCTACATCACTGTCTTACACGTTAAAATCCAGACCGCACAGTTTCGATGACCAAATCAGTATATACAGGGTCGCTTTTATTATTATGGGAAACGGTCGATTATTAGGTAAAATATAGGAGGTACCGCAAAAAGTTAAATATAAAAGTTATAGGGTTTATAAATAATATCTATTAGCGGGTAATAAATTTAAATATACAGGGTCGGTCATAAAGTCGTAAAAAGATCAGAGTTTCATTTTTTTAAATGGAACTCCCGGTATATTATTGCATATTTCGGTTCTTCCTTCAATTCTAAGCAAAAATCGAAATACACACAATGTACCTTATACCAACTGTTTCCGAGTTATCGACTTTTAACAATATCACTTAAAGAATTTGTTTTAATTAATTTCGATATGTTCAGTGAAACTGTGATACTTAATAATATTTGACATTCATTCTCAAGTTAGCATTTATAGATGTATAAAATGAGAGTATAGCAAGTCTGGAAATTACAAAATTTTCGTTTAACATTTCAATTCTTCAATTTATATACATTGTGTATCACGATTATTGTTTACAATTGAAGGAAGAATTGAAATATGCAATAATATACAGGAGGTTTCATTTAAAAAAAAATTAAGTTTGATGTGACACAACTTTATGACCGACCCTGTATACTTAAATTTACTAGTAGCTAATAGGAATTTAAAAACACATTACAACAGTATCACAGTTTCGGCAGAATGGAATCATTAAATCAAACCAAACACATCGAAATTAATTAAATCGAATTGTTTACGTGATATTTTCAAAAGTAATTTTTCGGAACTCGGAAACGGTTGCTTTGAGGTACATTGTGTGTATTTCGATTTTTGCTTTGAATTGAAGGAAGAATTGAAATATGCAATAATATACAGGGGGTTCTATTTAAAAAAATAAAATTTTGATGTGCCACTACTTTATGAATGACCCTGTATACTTAAATTTATTACTCGCTAATAGATATTTAAAAATCCCATAACTTTTTTATTTAACTTTTGCGGTGCCTCCTCTATTTTACCTAATAATTGACCGTTTCCATACATAAAAGCGACCCTGTATATGCTGCGCTTTCTAAAGCGCAGTTGGTATTTTAGAACTAAAATAACTATCATTTACTATACTTTAACAAAATAACAAAAATAAAAAATCGTTATATCTAGAGAAGAAAATACTGATTTTGTAATAAAGATTTCAAATAAATGTCAATGGAAAATTTTATTTCATATCGACAGTGGGATTAATATTGCAAAAAAATACGCTGAAAAAACTAGAAACGGTCTAATGAGCAAAATTCTCTTGACGTTTTCATAGCATAGAAAATATTATTTTTACAAAATCATTTGGTCTCTGTACTTTTTACTGCCTATGGATTCAATTTCGTTTTATTCGTTTTTCATTGAAATCATTTGAAAGCACATAAAAGCTAATAAATAAAAAAAAGTAGAAAAATGTTCGTTTTAATATAGACAGAAATAAATTCATATGGAAAAATAGCAGTGGCGTGCGGTGAAATTTTTGGAAGAGGAGGCGATTCAATATACAGGGTGTCCCAGACATGAGTGCAGATATTTTAAAGGGTGGTTTGATCTGGTCAAAATAAACATATTTTCTCTTTACCATTTTTAAAATGAATTGAAAATAACCGAGTTATTTAACTTTGAAAATTTAAAACAATAATCGCAACATTTTGAGAACCGCCGGCAGATATCGCCAACTACATCCAATTACCCGAATCAAGCCCGGATTTTAATTAATTCGACGCACTGTGTTGGCATATGGACAAGAAAGTATATGTTAAAAGTAAGTCATAAAATTACAACACCTGAGGAGTTTGCAGAGATGCATTACATTTTTAAGATTGTGATATTATTACATAAAATAAATTAAAAGTTAAATGTTTTTCGTCATACTATATTGTTATATTATTATAACATAAGCAAAATCAGAATGGAAAAGATGCATATAACGTCCGCCGGACGTTATCATAACGGCCGGCGGCCGTTAAGTTTCTAAGGTAATCGTAACGTCTGTCACCTGCAACAATGACTATTTATTGTCAGTTGGACTTTTCAAAAATTGGGAAAATAGGACCATAAAGAGGATGTTCGCGAGAGAAATTCCGTTGGAAATACAGAGGGAAAGCGGCTGTATACTCAAAATTTAATTTCCGACTATAACCAGAGAGAGACATCAGCAGGAATATGACAATTTTGAAGTGGCGGTAGGAAGAAGTATAAACAGCGTAAATGAAGTGGTATCATTGGTTTATGCTAAAAAGAATGTCTGAAATGTATTCTCCTACATCACTGTGGACAAAGATATCCATGCTGAAGCTTCAGGTTGAGAGTATAAGGAAAACATCGACATATCAAGGTAAAAAGCCATTATATTCTTCTCGATATTTAATCATATACCCCATCTAAATTATATTTTGTTCATAGATTTGGTAAACTGTTCATGTTTCTGAGGCGCAAAACGAAGGTTATCTTCACCAAAAAGCCAAAAGTCTCCGTCGGAGAACGATACATACCAATTTTCTACTGATGCCGATGATTACACCTGGTTACTCGAAAAATTGTATTGGTGCTTGGTAATTCTTGAGCTTGTAGGCGCAGCGAGCTTGGTCACCATAGTTGATGATTCTCATGATTCGAGAAAAATATTCTTTGGTCTCCATTAAGAAATAAATACTAAAAATAAGAAAGATAGGAAATTTCTTATTCCAAAACGGCCTTCCGTTTGATGCCTAAGTGGTTTATATTAAAATACATCAACCTGCGTCCCCGTAACTTTGACAATCCAAAAATTTTCATTGGTTACAAGAAAGGCAAGTGTTAAGCAAATCGTCGGCATAACATACCATCGGGGAGCGTACCGCAGAAAATTGCAAAATTTTGAACTTGGAGAATCCAGAACGTTATATACAGGGCATTCATTTCGTAGGATCATCAGCAACCATGCTCGCCGAAAATGGTGGTGGTGATTTACTATCACAAAGGAGCTAGGATGAGTCTTCAACAGTGGCAGAAACTTACATAGAAAAAATCCAGTTTCCAAAAGAATGAAAATAACAAATCAACTTTTCTGCATGATAGCTCCAAAAATAATGTGTCTTTAGTGGATACAAATATTTTGCCATCTCTTTCAGTAGCATCATCTTCTTCTATAAAATCTGTAAACTCTGGGAAGCGATTTCACAGATTCTAAGAACAACAAGTGCACTTTAATTTCCATGTTCATTATCATGAAAAATGAATTTTAGTATAAGACATTGGCGTATTTTTATCCCACTTGTAAGCTATTGTTCAATAAAAATTTGTTATTAAATAGTGCAGTGTTTATTGCTCCTAAAAAATCTGCAGTATGACGAAAATCTAGAACGCAACATCGGTTGATAACAAATAACGGTCTTATTGCTTATGATCCTCGGCTATCGCCTCGATCACAAACTTCAGCCCGGCCGTTATTTGTTGTTTATCGGCCTTATTACGTTAATAACTATAATAATGTGTTAAAAGTTAAATTAAAAAACTTACCCAACATTAAAAAATACTTTATGACACAGATCGACAACCGTGACAGTTCCCTTCTTCGATATACACTTAACTAAAAATACACCCCACTGTGCTGCTTTAATTTGTACATGCTATTATAATAACTGCTAAAATAACAGTCCCCATTTTTAACACATTATTTTCATATAGGCCTCATCACAATTTGAACCACTGATTTACAAAACACCTTGAAAAGCACACATTACTTAGAATACCTTTCTGAATGAATAAATGTTGAGAATTATTGTCTCTTACCGCCACTTTCCGAACTACTTTCAATCTAAGAAAATACATGTTTTACTGAAAAATTTTAAATACGTATTTTGTTTTTTCGCTATTTTTTCTATATATTTCAACAATTTCATCGACAGCCCAACCGTCGCGTCGGCCAAGAGAGCCGCGCATCACTGGTAACTGCTCTTTTGTCGCGCCGCTGCGCCATGTCGAGCTTGCGTAATGCGAGGTTGCCGTAGTTTCAACAATTTCAAATTCAAGATACTCGAAGCAATCAAATTCTTATTAAATTTTAAAAATAAAACAGAAAAACATGAAAGGAAACAAACAAAATACAAATGAATTGGTTATTGATAAGGTCACAAAAAGAAATTTCTAAAATGTTTATCGTAATTCAGAATTCAATATATCGAAAACAATATAATATAAATAATCAATTCATTTTTGTTTTGTTTGTTTCCTTTCATGTTTCTCTGTTTTATTTTTAAAATTTAATATGAATTTCATTGCTTCGAATGTCTTGAATTTGAAATTGTTGTAACTACGGCAACCTTCCCCTAGGAGATGCAAGACCTTGTCGTTGGTGGGGAAGCTCCTGGTCAGGTGCTGGAGGAATCCCCCCTAGCACTTGGCTTGGTCTAAGAAGCATCTCACTCATCGTCTTGTCTCTGACTGTAGTGTCGTGGCCAGGGAATTGCACCAAGACATATAGCGATACCGGGCGGGGCTACGGACAGTCTCAACCTTGGGGCACCGGGGGGCACCCCATTGTATTTTACCCCTTACTTCTACATGCGGGGCTCTGTAGAAGTGGACCGACTGTCCCTAGCGACTCATAGGAACACTATGAGATCTGGTAATAATAGTAATAAAAACATCACCGGTGAAGCTGTGGGGAAACCCCCTAGCGACACTGGGAACAGTAACAATGAAAGTTCCAAGGGGCCAAACCCAAAGAGAACTACAGGAGAGGTGGCTGACACTTGCGTGAGACCATCCTCCGCAAGTGGCATACAAGCTACCACCTCCTCCAAGGGTCGGGAGCCTACCTCCTACCCCTAAACCCAACAGGCGACACAAGCTACCGTTTCGTCTACCCGGCCTGGGTCGTAGCTCCTCGACTGTGAGGGACACGGGTCTCCGTAGGAAGTCCTGGGACTGTATGATGAAGAAAAAAGAAAGGGGGACACAATAGATCTCTAAGGTCGCAGAGATTAACCCCCCTCCCACTTATTCTAAATTCTAAATTCTAAACTACGGCAACGTTGCATAACATCGTTGTCTGACGCAAGCCCGCCACGACGCGACGCGACGGCACGGCAACCGGCGACTCAAAAGACCAGTTCACAAGCGGTACTCTTGGCTGACGGTTAGGCTGTCGATGGAATTGTCGAAATATATCGAAAAAATAGCGAAAAAACAAAATACGTATTTAAAATTGTTGAGTGAAACATGTATTTTCTTAGATTGAAAGTAGTTCGTAAAGTGGCGATAAGAGACAATAATTCTCAACATTTATTCATTAGAACTATATTCCGCCGAACTATGTAGAATGTGGATAACATAGGAGGTTGCAACACTGCAAGGTTTAGATACACCGTAGAGAAATCTCAAGGGAATAAACAAGTGGCACTAAAAAGTTTTTTCAAATTTCCCGGAAAATGCCAAGAAAAATTTTAAATTTTCAACATTTTTTTTTTGCAAAAAAACCTTATAGGCGTGTTTCTGGGGTTGAACTACACTACCAGTTAAAATATTTGCACTTATTTCTGGGACACCCTGTAGATAATAAAAAAGTCGAAAAATATATTTCTATACCTACACACATTCGAGATCAATACCTACATATAGTTTATATCATATACACTTTTAGTCACGTGATTAAGCTTGACCGGCACTATTTTTGGCAAGCATCATACAGTAGGAAAACAATCGATTAAGTTCAAAACGATATTGACAAGAGTCAGATAATTAGGTAACACACTAACAAAACCTATTTCATTGTATCCTCTCGAAAATAACTGATTGCACTTCAAATTGCTATCCCAATGTGATTCATTCTGTTTCATATCGCCTGATAATATATTATGGTCTGGCTCGACAACGCCAAATCAGATTGTTCGTTAACGAAGGCTTGTAGTAATATAGCGTCCATTCCATTGAAGTTATTTCAAGATTTCGGGACTATTGTTTCTCGCACAATTGCTCTGCAATATTAATTTCACTGTCCCAATTAGCAATATAAATACTTTTCCACAGTTAAATAGTTTTTGAGATACATATTGTTTAATAGAAGAACATTTTTAATTATCATTCTGAAATGCATGCAATAAGAAGCAAATAAGATGAAATAAAATCCAAGAAGTGGGAAGTTAAGAAAGGAAATTTTGAAGTCAACATGAGATTTTTCTTCTGTCTATACTACTACTACTAATGCCATTACTCGCTGACGAGTATTTGATACGCATCAGAAGATGGTCACGCAAGGCGTTTTCTTTCATGAGCTTTTCTGTGACTGAAAAGCTCGATACGTGATGTTATCGGTCTACCGCACTCCAGACATTCAAAAAACTCATTGCTTTGTGGCCTCTTTACTTTTTGGTTGTCGCTGTTAACTGACTTTACAATTCTTCTCCATTCCGTTTTATTGTGACCTGCTTCTTCCCACTCATTCTGCTTGTTAATTCCCTTTAAGTGTTCGTGGAAAATATCCTTGTACGTTTTGAGTTGTCCACCCGGCCTCCTCTTACCGTCTACAAGCTCACCGTAAAGCAGATATTTTGGTATGCGGTTTTCTTGCATTCTGCATACGTGACCAGTCCATCTTAAGAGGGACTTTGTAATCACGACTTCAGTACTCTCGCAGTAAGCTTTTTCAAGACACGATGGAACCATTTTATTCTTAAGAGTTGTCTAAGATGTCTCTGTTGCAACTTGTTTAATGTCTGTCTATAGTGCTACTACTACTGCCACTATACTCGCTGACGAGTATTTGAAACCCATCAGAAGATGGTAAGGCGTTCATGAGCTTTTCTGTGATTGGAAACCACGATACGTGACGTTATCTCTCTTCCGCACTCCGGACGTTCAAAAATAGCATTGCTTTATTGCCTCTTTATTTTTTGGTTGTTACTGTTAACTGCATGAGTTCATAATCCTTCTCCATTGCATTCTATTATGCGCTGCTTCTTTCAAGCGATTCTGCATGCTTATCCCTTTTTTTTTCGTGGAAAATATTGGTAGGCGGCCTTTCTTCATCCTGCAACAGTTCATCTTAAGCGGGATTTAATATTATAGTTGAGGGTTGGAACCTTTGGTGTCACACAGCAAAATAAAAACACTAAATCACCACAATACACCAAAACACTTTTACTTTTACACTGGACGCGCGTTTCGCTAACCATGTTAGCATCATCAGCAGATGATTATAAACTAAAGTACACCTACAAGTTGAGCGCTTATATACCTGCCTCAGTGGCACCGAGTGGGCGTGGCAAAAATCTAGCCAACCGAGTCAGAGCCAACTGAGCGTAACAGTTAGATTTCCGCCACCAGAGTAGTAGGAACAAAGAACTTGAGGGAATTGGACCGTTGACTCTGTTCATACTATCATCTTTACATTTATTAACTCTGATGATTTTGACATGCATCTAATTGCCTGTAATTTGAGACTTGTTTAACTAATATTAAATTATTAAAATCTGTACAATGTTCATTATCAACAATATGTTCGGCAACGCAAGATTTATCCGGTCTACCATATCTTATCTGAGCTAAATGTTCTTTAAATCTAGTTAATATTGATCTTCTAGTTTGCCCAACATATTTGTGATTACAATCTTTACAAGAAACTTCATAAATACCAGACCTTTCCAGTGGAGGTATTTTATCTTTTGGATTACCTAATAATTGTTGTAATTTATTAATAGCACTATACACAAGTTTATAATTGACATTCTTAAAAATTCCCTTTAGACCAAGGGATAACTCTCTATCAAACGGTATCGAAAAAAATATTTAGACGTATCTTTCCCCACTTGAAAAGTCGAATTTTTAGAAATCATTAACCTATACCTACGTTTCTAATTAATTTATCAACTAGTGAAGGAGAATATCCATTACACCCAGCTACATTCCTAATGTAACTTCTTTCATTTCATCTCTTTCGTTGGTAAGTGGAAAACCAAGTAATCTATGAACTAAGAAATTTAAACTAGCCATTTTATGTTCAACACTAAGATGTGATTCATTAGGAATATATCTTGCGTGTGGTCGTATTTTTTCCTATAGATATCAATTCCAGGCAATTATTAGTATTTCTAATAACCAATACATCTAGAAAATGATAATCTGTCGTTGTTCCTCAATTTCATGCGTAAATTTAATGGAAGGAAAACGATTATTTAACTGAAATAAAATTATCTATGGTGTCTGAATGTGTATCAAAAAACAGCAAAAAATATCATCCACATACCTAAACCATAATTTTGAAAAATAATTAAACTTCGATTCTAGTCTCCACTTCAAACCTGTTTCATGAATAAATTAGCTAAAATGGAGACAATGGATTACCCATTGCCGTACCTTCCCGCTGTTCACAAAAGTTGTTATTAAATTGAAAACAATTTTGTTTCATACATAACGATGTAAGCTCAATATATTCACTCATAGTTTTGTTGTCGAGACCATTTGCGTTCAGTAATTCCTTTAAGTAGCCTAAAGTATGTGGAATTGGAACACTTGGGATAACGAAGATACATCAAAGGAGACCAAACTCCCTTGATAACCATTTTACCAAATTATAAGTCGGAGAACCTACAGCCGAAACAATTGGGCGCATAGACTTGTCCGGTTTATGAATTTTTGGCAAAGCATACAATTTTGGTAATGAGGGATTGGATACTTGCAATTTCCTCTTTAAAGAAAGATCCATAAGGGATGTTATGCATTCTTTTGTGAGTTTTTTAACGTCACACTCATCTTAGACAAAGGATTCTTTTTCAAATATATGTAGGGGCCATTATCGATTAAGCTGTTAACCTTATCGTAATAGTCTTCTTTTATCTATTTAACAACCTTATTTCCTTTATCAGCTTTTAGATAGAAAAAATCTTTTTTACGCAAACTTTTGACAATATTGTGCTCTTTGTTAGATTTTAATGAATTTTAATAAGGGATTTAATAATCAAGGATTTCAATAATTCTCGCAGCTAGTTTTTCAAGAACCGAGATATATGTTTAAAACATGGTGGAACCATTCTATTCTTAAGAGTTGCCTAAGGTGTTAAATTTGTTTTAATCTGTTCATGTGTCGTGGCGGAATGGCACCCAGGTTTCGCTTCCATATAAATGGTGGGATTATTACTGTTTGGTACACTGCAAGTTTTGTTTTTGTGCTCAAGTGATGATGTAGTCATGTATGAAACCCTGTCTTTAAATTTCCAGAATGCTTTTGAGGCGCGGTTAATCTATAGTTTATACTGCGTCAATATTCCAAGACATATTGCATTAGTCAAGATTTTTTGATGGTTATTATCCTTTTTTTCTACGAATTTTATTAGCCAAAATTTATTGTAGCGTTCTTGTTATTTCTAGATTACATTCTCTATATAAAAAAAAAACTACCCAGAAGACTTTTGAAAAATTTATTATTATTTTAAATTAAATCGATTTGTTAAAAAAAACTTAACAATCTTTGCTAAAAGTTTATTTCAAATCAAATCTTTCCAAACTAAAAGTAGGTTGACCAGAGCTTACAGCAAATAAATTTAACCCAAGTGACGCTGAGAAACATAGACGGCGCCAGATCAATACAGAAGCAAAATAGATTATGCTTCTTGGTAAACTAATATTAGGGCATAATAAATTTCTAGCTTTACAAAGTTAGTGCCTGGTTAGTTATTAGATTAATGTTTAAATTAAACTCGGCTAAGATTCGCGAATCTATTATCACTTGTTGACGTAAATTTTACTCGGGTCCTGATATGGAAAACTAATTTGATCCAACATAGCCTTTCAAAGAAAACTCTCATTTCTTATACATGACGCCTATTATACAGGTTCTGGCAACAGTGCGTCGGGCAATCGGTAGCTCTAAAAATTCAAAACTTAAAAATTTTATTTATGAAAAAATCTAAATGTCTGGAGGATGGATTCCAGGAAAATATTTCTCTTAACTTCTATAGGGTGGCACAGAAAAGTGTAAGTGGATCGGGATGAATTTTTTTGAAATCGAACACCCCTATATTATTGCTAATATATTGGAAGCCAAAGCTAAAAATTCATGATGATGATATAAGTTATATATCTATCTAGGTTTTAGAAATAACTATAAAGTTATACATATAATGTAACATTTTAACTATCACTACTTTGCATTAACATATCAAATTAAGACATTTTATAACCCTTCAAAATATGTAGATGTGCTTTAATATTCAAGTAATAAAAATGTTCCACTAATAGAATGATAATTAGGATTTAATATTTTGTGTTTCTACATTAATGTATTTTGCATAAATTAACACCTAGTGCAGTATCAAACAATTACGTAAACACAATAATTATAAAAAAAAAAAAAAAAAAAAAAAAAAAAAAAATAATAAACAGGATGAAGAATAAAACTCTGCTATAGCATTAAAAATATTTTTATATATTTCTTATTATTAGAAAAAAAAAATATATTGGAAAAAAAAAAAAAAAAAAAAAAAAAAAAAAAAATTTTAAATAATTTTACCTTGTTTACTGTCCAAAATAGGTGATAAATATAGGTTTATATATTTACACCTAATTGGATAAACATGTAAACCAATTTCATATCGAATTTGATGGTTTGCTGTAGATTATTATCATAAATCTCCACAGTTAATTAATTTGATATCAATTAACTGCTCTAATCTTTGCGGAAATAAGCCAGATGGAAAGACCAGATGAAATTATCACTGCATACCTCATTGGATAACTGATTAACGGTAAATTTGGTCGGCAGAGGGTCTGTCAAATATTTGTTTATGACAGTTTTATAATTAATAACCTGTTAATCCTGAAATTCTAAATCTGCACTGGGATTTAAGATTCTCTTTTTAGTAATAATAGTAGAAAAAATATTGTATTGGGTTGGCGTTGGTTTCCATGTAATTTTCACAAATAAATAAAGCTGTCTCTTTAGTTGTCAATTCTAAGTCAATATTTTGAATTTTCTTCGTCGATTGTTGATTGAATTGGAGCCAGAAATGGCTCAAAACGAAATAAGTAAATTACCAACAGATATTCAGGCTGAGGCGACAAACGCCATATCCAAACTACTTCCATTTAAATCCCGAATAACTTATGAAAAGGAATACAAAAATTTTCAAAAATGGAAGCAATTAAAAAACGTGCGAGAAGAAAGATCAAATGAAAACATACTTTTAGCATATTTTTCTGAAAAATCAAAGAAAATGCAGCCGTCCAGTTTATGGTCGTACTATTCAATGCTAAAAAGTACAATACTGGTCAATGAAAACATTGTGTGTGGATTTACAATTTATAAATATGACATGTGGGTAAGCCAATGTAAAAAATTGTTTAATGTATTATTTCCTCATTTTTCTTCTTTTTCCTCAAACAATTGTATAGAAACTGATGAAGACCAGACTGTGGTCGAAACGTTTTTATAACTAAATTATTAGAAAAATATAATATGACATAGATATAATGTCTATTATTTAAACTGAACTGCATTCCCTAGATTTTCTGCATAATTTATAAATATTACAGTACAAGAAACTTCTTCTCTTTCTTTTACTTATTTGAGATCTTTCGATCTGTTAATTTTAAGGTTGACTCTGTAGGAATCCTTGGGTGATCCAACTGTCTTTCCATCTTTTTGGAGGTCTTCCCGGCTGTCTCTTACCCATGGGTTTCCCTTCAAGAGCTATAGGTGGTAGCCTGTTTTCTTCCATGCATTTTACGTGTGCGAACCATTGTCTTTTTCTTTGCTTACCCCATCTCACTACGTCCTGTATTTCACATTGTTATCTGATATTCGTGTTTCTAATTCTGTTTCTTCAAGTCTTCCCCATTATGGTTCTGAAGTTCTTCATTTCAGCGACTCTTAACATGCTTTTGGTCTTGTTTGTTTCCTCTCGGATTTCTATGCCATATGTCATTATTGGTCTGATGCAGGTCTTATAAATTTTAATTTTGCTGACTGTTCGCATGAAGGGGTTTGTCCACACTATTTGTCTCAGACATCCTGACGTTGCTCTGTTTATCTGGCTTCTCAGATCTTTCTCTGGATCATGGTAGTGCGACATATCTATTCCTAGGTATCTGAACTGCGATACTTGCTCAAAAAACTAAGCTAACTTAATCTAAACAATATGTATAGAAGTGGGTTTATAAAAAAGTTTAACTAGAAACCTGATAACCCTAAAAAGTGAAAGTGAAGTTGGCAGCAATCGGAACGGTGCGATCGGTGTTAATACGACAAAGGAAATCTATACGCCGTAAGCGCGATATGCAAATGTACGTGCACGTCTGTTGGATTAGAGCGTAATATAAACCAGACGTGACCGCAGTTTCTGATCTCAGTCGCGGTCTGATCGTCTCCTGGTACCGATTAATTGATATGCCGGTCAGATAGTCGAATTTTACTAAAATTCGTACCGAAACTTTTAAGCGAATTCCGTGGATAAAGTTTGGCGATAATTTCTCGTTCGCGGTAAGGATAGGATCGAAGTAATTCCCGTTTAATGCACCATTCTAGTTATTTTTGCTTTCTTTTGTTCTATTGCACTTGTAGAGTAGATACTTTGTGGTAAAGCTTAAGTACTCTTTGTTCTAATCTGTGCTCTATACTGTTATAATCTTGTTTTATTAATTAAAATTACAGTCTAGAGTGATTTTCAAAAACAATATTTGAAAGGCTTCTTTATTAAAACGCAAAAATTATATACAGGGTGATTCTTAAATAAGTGCAAATATTTATATTTTAAAATATTTCGGCCCCAGAAACACGTCTATAAGGTGTTTTCGCGAAAAAAAATTTTGAAAATAATTTTTAAATTATTTTTAATTAAAAATCATAATATCTTCATAATGTTGCAACATAGGTAGTATATTAAATTTACAACAATGAAAACCCAGGAAAGATCCAGTGGTTCTTAAAATTTAAGCGAAATCAATTTTGAAAATTTCAAAATAAAATACCTCAGTTATTTTGGTCTTATTTTAAAAACGGTAAAGAGAAAACATGATTCTTTTATCGAAATCTACCAGCCCTAACAATATTTATACTTGTTTAAGACTCAACCCGTATAGTTTGGCTTAGAATCCCTTAAGCTTTACTACTAATATACTATAATATAATGAAGGAGGATTACTACGTTATTGAGTCGGCACAAGAAATCATTTATTATTATAGAAAGCAGTCATTAAGTTCTTCTAAAAATATTAAAATCTATTAGTACAGAATCTATAAACTATACACATTTGAAATACATACAGTGCGGTCCATTAGTGAGAGGATGTCCAATATCGTCGTTGTTGCCGAAGATGTGAAAAAAGTTTTCTAGATATATTGCATAGTTTACAAAGGGACATATACATATTTTGTTGTATATAGGGTGTTAAAAAAAAGTTATGATTAAAAGTTTTTATTTTTTTTAAACTGCACCCTGCTGTATAAAACTTTTATTCATATCTTCGACAACGGCGAATATATTGGACTTCCTGGTACTAATCAGCCACATGTATGTCGATACAGGAAATGGCACATTATGTAGATTCTATTAGAAGTAAAAATTAATGAAAATACCTATTTATTGAAATCTAAAACTTAAGTTTGCAAATATTAAAATAACTACCATTATTTATTATAATAAAGCACAGAAATTAAACATGGCTAAAGTATGGCTCAGACATGTAAAGAATAAAAAAAGTATTAAAATAAACATTCGTTTCTTGAAATCTAAAATACAGATAGAAGTTTACAAAAAAGTGACATGATATTATTTTACAGACACTTGTTTGCTAAAAGAAATTAAAGTAATTCGCACTGTTTTCTTAACCAATTTTCTGCACGTCTGTTTATGAATCATGTTTTATATAACCGTCTATTGTGTGAGCGGATATAATGTTTCTCAAAACGTGCCGTATATTTGAGGATTTTATTTGCCAAGCATATGTTGATTTAGAGTGGGAACTACATAATAATAATAAAGAATTTTATTTTCGATATTACAATGCACTTTATACGAAAATATTTCTACGCGTTTTCGGGACAGGACGTCTGCATTCGATAATACACATATATGACTTTAGAAATGCACAATTTATTTATTTTAAAAGCAACCTAACATACATGCACACAAATGTCAAACTATTAATATATTGTAATGCCAGTTAAACATTTTTAATTAATATACATATAAATATTTATAATTCAACATTTTAACTTTTCCACATCCTCCCCTGGGAGACGCACATTGTCTTACAGATAATTTAATTTAAAAATGATGGTCGCCAAGTTATACTCAGGAGTATTTTCTATGAATCGGTCACTTTTTATATTCTTAATTTGTATATCATATTATGCCATTGAGCTTTTCTGTTACTTTTAGAGTTTCTTTCAATTTTACAGAAAACTAACTACATTCACATTTATATTTTTGTTAATCCCAGGACATTGTATCAGTTACATAATATATAAAACTGTGAAAATATATTACAGCTCATGGAAATACTAAAGACTAAAATAATAATCTACCCGAATAATATAAGTAATTAAGAGTTGAAGATGTTTGAAGTTGAAGCGATCTCTCGTCAAAACTTCCATTCTAAATCAGAATGTGATGTGCATCTTGTTAAACTCGGAAGTGCATCGCATTTTCCCCACACCACCAAACTTGGAAATACGACACGAAATCGAACTACGAACCGACCGGATAAAAACGTAAAATAAGCCACTCATCTCCATACATCACTCCGAACCAAGCATAAACCGAAACTTTATGCGAGACTTTATTTCAGGCGCGGCGTTGGGCGAACTAAATTTTAGCCGAAAGCAAGATGTTGCAAATCCACGTAATAAATTTAACAAGATAGTATCTGTGTATATGGTCCCATAATCCGGTTTACGTACTGCTACGTGTTAGTACGTCGCTGGCGAAATAGATTTTTGGAAGCTTGTTACTGCATGTTGTGATGGAAATTTTAATTAAGATGTGAACATTGCATCGTTTCGGTCCCAAATTGAAGTCTTTATAAACTTTAACAATAGGCATTATGTATTTTTTCTGGGATTTTACAGTTCTATGTCGTTTTTATTAAAATGTTCCATTAGCGTTATCAATTTTATTGCATTTTTAAATTAATATTGTTGATTTTATTACAAATTATAAGTTTTTTATAGAACAAGTGTAACTCAAATATGTTTATTATGTGATCCTTGATTTTTTTCAGTTCATGCAGGCCTACTTTATTGCTGACCGTATTATTTTTGTAATTCTCTAGAACATTTGTTCAGAAATGCTTAGGTGAAAATTATATATTACAGAAATACTGCAAGCTTGAAAAAAAAATATCGAAAGTTACGCGATTGTGAATGTAATCAGCAAATATTGGATTGATCTAACATTCGCTCTCCATTCCAAAGTTACTCTGAGCAATTTGTTTTCAACCCATTAATGTTTTTAGTAACTTCAAATAAATTCAATTTCGTTGTTTAATTAGTGCATTTATAGATACTTCTGGTAATTATGGTATATAAATAACTGTATGCCAGACAAAATAATAATGGAAATAAAAAGATAATGGAGTAATAAAAACAACATCACATATATATATTTTTGGCGCCCAACGTGGGGACGACTTTGAGATTAATAGTTTCATGCTTTACAATTCAGCTATATAATCCAGTTTACGTACTGCAACGTGTAAGTACGTCGCGAAATAGATTTTTTGAAGCTTGTTACTGCATGTCGCGATGGAATTTTAATTAAGATGTGAACGTTGCATCGTTTTCAATGCCATTGTAAATATTTATATATTTTAAAAATATTAGTTTTTTTAGTTTGGTATTATAGATTTATATCGTTTTTATTTAACTACTATATTGCTGTTATAAGATTTTATATATGTATTTATTTATCCATTATAATCGATAAAAAAAGCTGTTTTCTATATATGGACATAACCTCATTGATTTTTAATATTAAAAAGTATAAAATTTACAAAAAAAAACATAATAGTACCTTTTATTATGGCCTTTCGGAATCCTAATGTCATTGTTTTTCGGTCAACCTACCTGATTTCCGTATTTCTATTTGTTGATTTGATTAATTCTCCGCATTAGTGCATTGAAAATAGAGTTTAGCGCAAATCCACAAAGGAACAACAGCCATTAATGCCTATTATTGAATTAATTGACCAGAGAATAACGAGAACGGCGAGTTCGGCACAATAGAAATTTTATTTCAGAGTGATTTTAAATTATTAGTCTTTTTTCAACGAAAAATGAAATAAAATTATTTTTATCATTTTTAATAATGTTGGAATGGAAATTTTCAAATCTTTTAAAACAATATCAACGAGTTTATGAGTGGTACTTGTTATGTCTAATTATTTTTAATTAATTATTATTTTATATTACAATAATAATAAATATAATCATGTATACAGTATAATAATAAATACAATCATACCTTACGGTTAAAAAGGTTTATTATCAAACGGACTTTAAACTTTGACATAAAAATATTGAAAAAACGCAATATTTTTAAACCATTATTAATGTTTAGTAACGCTGATTAACCGTTATATTTGACACCAGACTTTAAATTTGAATTTAAAATCTAACGAATAAATTATTTCAAATGGCATTGTATCAAGTAAGCTTCTTACGGAACAAGCAACACTGATTATTAGAGCAAAGCAGCTTATCTCTATTTGATAATTTTGGTAATGCAGATAAAGTTAGATTCGCTATTGCTTGACAAGATAAGACTGTTTTGAATTGGCAGATTAAGACAGGATTAGTGTTGTTTGTACAGGGTGGTAAAATAATAGAAAAAGTCATATCTGTAGCTGGGAAACAGTTAGTAAGAGAACTTAGGAAAATAAATTGCTGTTATTTATTTTCAGTTTAAAATAAAAAATTGGCCGTTAAGGAGCGGTATGACAGCATTAAAGTAAAAATGTCTATTTTTTCATAAATTTTCTAGCAAAATAAAAACACTAAATCACCACAATACACCAAAACACTTTTATTTTTACACTGGACGCGCGTTTCGCTAACCATGTTAGCATCATCAGCAGATGATTATAAACTAAAGTACAATCTACAAGGTGAGCGTTTATATACTCGCTCAGTGGGTCCCGAGTGGGCGTGGCAAAATCTAGCCAACCGAGTCAGAGCCAACTGAGCGTAACAGTTAGATTTCCGCCACTAGAGTAGTAGGAACAAAGAACTTGAAGGAATTGGACCGTTGACTCTGTTCATACTATCTTTAC
>NW_022147581.1:266225-273864 GCF_002938485.1 Sitophilus oryzae | reverse complement strand
GATTATGGCTGTTGTTTTTTCATAATACCCAGACACGTATTGTGTACATACTCTTATTAAATGCCAGACAGTCGAGTGTCTCTGTTACATGAGCCAAATAATGTACACATCCCGTGCCCCAATTTTTTGAGCAGAAAATGGCTTGCAATAAGCGAAACAGTATGTTCATAGTCAAAGTAATTTAATGTTTTTTAATTATCAATTTGAGAATATAGTTATAATACCTGAGCTCTATCTGCCTAATGCTACACAGAAATAGGTGCCGTTTTATGAAAACAAATGGTCGTGATCATAATAGTGTTCGTCTTACTGTGTTGTGGCAGCCGAGCTGCCTCTGATTTACTGCAACAGCAAAGACCAATGCGACGATGCATAAAACCCAAACGGGAGTAGTAATGCTTATCAGAAGAGCTGCGAATCACAAAGAGAGATCGTAAAAGAATAGAGTAGGGATGCGAAAGACCCAGGTAATATTCGAAGGAGTCAAATCTTCAGTCGGCAATGACGATCGGCAGCATGATATTCACGAGTGAACAAGAGAATTCACAAAGAAGACGTTCGAGATAGTTAAATGTTATGATGGTCAACAATCACGGGTCCAACTGCGCAGGAGGCCACACCAGCGAGTGACGATGCGATGACGCTAGCTGATCAAAACCATTGCTCACGATCGCATTGTCGACGATCACCGTCATTTAATCGTTTACTAACCATATATTGTACTGTTGGGAGAGTCGTTTGCAGCTGGTCAACATGCTGGCCTTAACGGTCGAAATAAGCGGCAGAGCAGCAATCAGCATTGCTTCTGATACCTGAGATAGTGGTTTCAAATATCTGCATATCACCAGCAGACCGATTTACCGATCGACTATAGCGTTGGCGCCAGATAGGATCAAGTGACCTGGCCGTTTATACAAGTCGTTTCAGTCCTTATAGAAATATTTGTTCACGCATGTGTCAATCATAAACATGTACCACTAATATTATTTTTTCATTGTCCGCCTAATATATTTTATAGCGCAGAAGTTTATTTGCTCCACGCAATACACTGTGTCAGCGTAAAATTTGTGCAACAAAATTTAGAAAGAAAGATCATTGCACTTGTTATTACACCGATAATTATGGTTTAAATCTGGCCTTTTGATTTTTTATCTCTTCTAAATATTTTCCTGAGTTCATTCTCAATCTGGGATAGGTCAGCCTGATAAAGAAGTTTATGACAGCTGAAATTGGGTCAGCGGTGTTTTTAAGATCGAGAGGACTTCAGTTGCCCCTGTGGGAAGCCAAGCGAAAGAGTTGAGTAAATGTTCTACATTTTTTTATAATCGAGGTCATAATACTTTTTTTCATTAGGTTATATGTATTTCTAAAGATTGAATCATGTATATCGTAAATGATGGGCCTTGTATAGCCGATTTTTATTTTGCATTACATAGCCATTTAAGCGAATGCTGGCTCTTGTAAAAAGCTTATATTTGAAATGTTTCACCAAGATTTTCAGACAGCTGTTGAGCCATTTGTAATACATTGTTAGTCCTCTACCAATGCTCAGTATTTCTGTCTGCTCGACAATATTTAAGTCAAACTAGCCAATTCTCTACCATTTTTATCTTTTATTTGAGCACATGGTTTTTATTTGCTTTGCAAGAACACACTGAGATGTTGTCTTTTCTGGAGCACAGCACTTTTTGTATTAAGACACAGTCAGTCTCAGCTTTCTTATTTGTGCTTTTAGTAAATCCTGAACTTCGAATTCGTACGAACATCTTTAAATAGACTTAACATAGCCCTTGCTGAGTTCCAGTAACAGCATCAAACCTGTATAAACCTAAATGTATAAGAAGCCTGGCTGGGGTCCACTTAAGAGTTTACCAGCATTGCAGCATCAACAAAATATTAGTCATGCCCTTTGAAGCTCAAAATATTTAAAAAAAAAAAAAAAAATATTTCTATAAATTAAATAGTTACGATATGTTATTTTATGTTTCGAGAAATCGTTAACATATTGGCCTGTATTATAGCCAGCCGCCGATTTGCATGAGCGCTGTTTAAAGAATAGCCAGCAAAGTGAGCAGATTCACTTAGAAGCGTGTGTTTGTGGTATTTTATGCTCTTTGTTCCCGTTACTTCTTAAATTGAAGGCGCTGCATAAAAGAAGTAATCGAACCGTGAGGAATCGTTTGATTAGGAGACTAGATATTGTGTCAGAATTCGAAGTAAAGCGGTTAAATTTCCAAGTTTCTATCTCTAGCGAAGATTTGCATAATATAAGTGGATCTGAAACTCCTTTTGTAGATATTTAACAAACGAAATTTTATCATGCAAAAGATCGACGACGATATTACTAGTTATTATGATTGGCAAGATAATAAGGTTTTGTATAGAAACATAAAGTAGCATAATGGTTGTTATTTATTTAATTTATAAATTATAACATAATTTGGACATGCTTATAAATTCTAAGAAAAATATTCCTATTTCTTAAAAAGGGCATATTTAATGGCATTTTTTACTGTTATTATATGCTTCACAATACTAATTAAAATGCTTTTAATAAATATAAAGTAGTTGTGACTGTATACCTATTATTTAGGTTTATAGGGTTTGATGTTATTATCTTTATATTTACTGGAATTTCAACAAGGACACTTTATGTTAAGTCTATTTAAAGAGGAGATGTTCATTACAGATTCAGAGTTCCGGGTTTATAGCTACTAAAACAAAATAAGAAAGCTGAATGACTATTTTTATGATCTCTTTATGATCTTATGCAAAAAGTCTTTGTGTTAAAGGTCAAAGAAGATATACATCTCAGTGTGTCTTTATTTAAACTATTTACCAAAAACAAATAAAAAAAACCATGTGCAAAATAAATAAAAAAGATAAATGAATTTAAGGAGAAAAAGAATTTAGCTCTAGTTTGACTTAAGAGTATAATCAGGCAGAAACAAATTGAAAAGAAAATACTAGGCATTGAAACAGAGGATAACAATGTATTACAAATGAAACTTAGCAATGATGCAAAATCTTAAAATATTTTCTGGGTAGAATAAAACGATGTTTCTAGGCAAGATATATCGCTTTTTAAAAGAGTAAAAGAGCAGGCTGCCGAGGTAGCAAAATCGATAAGTATGTATGCAAATAAAAATCGATATACAAATTTATCATTTACATTATAAAACATGATTCAATCTTTTTAAATCATTATAATTATAATAGAAAAAAAGATAAGAAATTATTATATTTTTTATGATTTAAGAAAATGTAAGAACATTTACCATACTCTATAACTCTTTCCTTATTTTCCCACAGAACGGTAAAGTTATCCTCGATCTTAAAAACACCGCTGATTTTTACAATTTCAGCAACTAAAATAAAACTTCGCCTTTTACATTTTTATCAGGAACATTTTATCAGATTGAGTAAACTATCTTGCACTGCGGACTCAGGAAATGTTTAAGAAAGAGATAAAAAAGAGTCACAAAATTCTAGATTTAAACCATAGTCTTATCAGTGTAATAAGAAAAAATAACTAAGTACAATGATATACTTTCTTTCCTAAATTTTTGTTACTTTTTAAAATTTTACATATTTTAATTAATAATTTACTGATGGAATTAAATAAATAAACTTCTGCACATATTTATAAAAATATAATTAAGAAAATGGTTGTAAAATAATAATATTAGTAATTTTTTATATTTTATGATTATTTTATGCATTGAACAAATAATATTTCTATAAGGTTTTGAAAACGACAACCATAGGGAAACAATTTAACGGTTAGGTCGCTGATCGAAATTCCTATCTGAAATAAAATGCCTTAAATGCCTAGAAAGCTAACGCTATAGTCGATATTTTAATCAGTCACCACAGCAGTTGATATACGAGATAGTTTTGAAAACCCACTATCAAAATACTTCAAAAGATTATCCAGAATATTATTATGATACTATATATACCCTTGGCCCTTCATTGTTATCTATATTAAAATTATATGATATTATACAACAAACGACTCTCTAGCAAATTTTTAAATATATAGTTATAGTCAGTAATTAAATATTACAGTGTCGATCGAATTAATCAGAAATACTGATCATGAAACAAATAGTTTTATTCAAGGGTTTAAAGTACGAACTTCACCAACATCATCACCATTATCATTCTCCCCTTATTCAACCATTTCCAATTATGGTGTAGCCTCCCTCACATATTTAAACACTCTCTTTGTAGTTGGACCCATTGGTTGTCTATTGTTGGTTAAGCGGGCCCAAGTTATCCCTGCTAATTTGCTAATATTATGGTCCCATCTCAGGTTTGATCTTCTTGTAGGTCTCTTAATTCCTCGTGGGTATCATGCTATAATTTGTTGTCCGTCATTCTTGCCAGGTGTCTTGTCCATTGCCATTTGAGAGATTTGACTCTGTAGATGACATCTATTACCTGGGTCTTTTGTCTTATCCACTCTATTCTTTTACGGTCTCTTTTTGTGATTCGCAGCATATTTCTTTCTATTGAGCGTTGTGCGACCTGCAGTGAAGTCCGTTTTAAGTGTTCAGGTTTTGCATGCATAGATCATCACTGGTAGTACACTTACATGGAGTCTTTTTATGATGCAATAAATAGAAGTATCGTACCACAACCGTTTTTACGGAATATTAAGACCAATTTTCATATTATGTCCACGATAATTTTTGTTTTCTATAAAACAGCTTTTTACCCCCCTATTATATTATTAATAATTTTATACGTAGAACGGATAGAATATTAAAATTATTATAACTATATTATCAAATTATTAATTAAAAAAAAAACATTAAATTTACTTTTATTTATGAACATACTGTCTCCTAAACGCAATTACATTTATTTTAAACCATTTTCTATATAAAAATTAAATTTTTTGGGATGTGTACATTTCTATTTATCATAATATAACAGAACCTCGATATGCAACATTTAATAGAATATATTGTGTACACACAATACGTGTACAAAGACGTGTATAAGAAAATATTACTAATCTAAATTACTTTGTTTCTACGACCGTAAATCTTATTTAAAATTAGCGTGTTAATTTGTTATTTACAATATTTTTATTTTCCATTCTAATACTGGAAGGAGTGTTTAAATCAAAACTTCGCGCTATAGAATAATGTCTCGGTATTCAGTAACCTTAAGCTTTAATAATCCACCTCACCGCAAGACCGAGTGTTTCATGAATTTTCATTACTTGAGAAACAACAAAGAGCAGATTTTCATAATTTTAATATAAATTTAGATGGAGGGCTATTTTTTTCAAACATTGCGGGTGACTTTAATTTTCTGAAGATATAAATAAAACTTTACTCATTTATTAAGGATATGGTAAATAATGTTGTAGAATAACCTAAAATATATTTAATTAATAATAACTTAATATATAATTAGTTAAATTTTAATACTTATAAGTTGTAATTAAGAGAATCATTTTAATTATTTTTATATGTTTACTCTGTCTACTAAAAATACATTAAAATTCATAGTTTATATACAATGTTCTTAGCTTTTCATGAATTCTCTTTATTATAATAGTTATTAAAAAGCCCTTTGGTTCAAATTTATGCGGTATTTGCAAATTGCAAGAATTAAATAATTAATTAATTCAAAGTTTGAAGTTTGACTTTATATAATATCTTCAAAAAAGTCCTATGGGTATGTTGCCACTGTAAGAAAACCTACAAAATAAAATAGTTTTTTTTAAACACTGCTGCATTAATCCAACGCAGACTAATTTTGTCGTTAATTTTACAAAGTAACTTTACACATAGTTTTCCAGAATGAAGGTTTAAAGATTTTGTTAATTTTTGGATAGGTATCGGTTAAAGTAAATAAACATTTGCTAAATTATTTACTTGCCGGAAAAGTATAGGACGCAGAGATACGACACTTCGTGAGATGAAAGAGTATCATATTAGGTTTGAGTTTGTGGCTGTATCTCAAAACAGGCATTTTTTGAGATACGTCAATTTGTGAAATTAACGACGATTTGTTAGCAGTAGTTAGCACTAATAAACAAATTTGCCACCAAAAATTATTAACGTTTTGGGAAGTATATTTCTTCCCGTCGCGCGTCGGCGTCGTCGAAATTCACTAAACAAGGACATAACCCCAAACACAAAAAATTATTAATAAAAACGCCATTCACCATCTTTTACCTGACAAACAAATTAAACATCTTACAAACCATCAATCCGTAGACACAATACACGCAGATGGTTAACAATACCAATATTACAGGGTTCGTTCATACATACGACACGGAGTTTGTAGGTAACGATTATATTTTTTAAACTCTTCAAGTCTTTTGGGGTTCGGCCGATGGCTAGTTAGAGTACAATTTAAATAATTTACAGTTGCAGTGTCCCAAATAAATATTTTTTTTTTTTTTTTTTTTTTTTTTTTTATATGGGACACCCTGTTTTTTTTTAGTTTTCTACGATTAATCAAAGGTAAATTTGATTAAGGTTATTATACTTCAACCTTACCGTTTTTGAAACATATTCTTCCCGAATTTTCTGAATTGAAGTAAAATTTTACGCGCCTTCATTTCTCCAAGGGTACTCCAAAGTTTTTAATACTAAATTTTACTGAAGTTTATTTATGCATCAGTTATTGTGTTGCTTAATTAAAATAATCTGCTTATAGGCGTGTCTCTTTTATTTTAATAATTTCTTAGCTTTAAACGCCAATAACTTCTTAATTTAAATGGAAACGCCTTATATTAGGAGATCAGATGCACAATTTAAAAATAAAAAAAAAAAAAAAATATTACCATTTTTTCACCTATCCCCTTCAAGTTTTCGCTGAAATGCATTTTCTTATCATTTTTAGACCTTCACTTTATCAATATACCCATTGGAATATTGACATTTTACGATTCTTTTTAAGGCAACAAATGTACAAAAATGTACAAAAATAAAAAAAATATTTTAGTTTTGCTAAAAACGATAAATCATTTACTATTAATTGCCCATTTGTATGCATAAAGGAAAAACTCTTTTAAATCTTTTATCAAAATCGAGTCCCTCTATACCATTCGTTAAATAACATTAACACCATTATTTCCGTCCCAGTCTACTTAATTAATTACTACTTAATTGCTGGTTAGTTAATAATTATTCTAAATAAAAAAAAAAAAAAAAAAAATCAATATTAATAATAAGTTACGTCAATTACCTCTCTGTTTGTTTAATAAGATTTACTCTAAAAATGAATCATTTTTAAGGTATTATCTTTTTACCACACTGTTCTTCGCATACACATACAAAATTCATGTTTTTTTAGGTATTTGGAGTAATTATTATATCAACGCACAGTCAGTTAACTGTAGTTTGATACTGGATCTATTACATCGCTCTCTTTAATATACTTTGACAGTTGGGTTTTTTTTATTTTTTAATTGAAATTTTTTTTTTTTTTTTTTTTTTTTTTATATGATAAAATAATCTTCTTAATATTCCCATAGGTATATTGAAATAGTTCTAATTACCAAGAAAATGCATTTTCCTTTGGAGCCTTAAAGAGATAGGGGAAATATGTTAATACAATTCATAGAACAATTAAATTACTGCATCTGATTTCCCTCGTAAATCTA
>NW_022147581.1:246928-259228 GCF_002938485.1 Sitophilus oryzae | reverse complement strand
CTGACATGCTTCGTTCAGTTTACATTGCCCCAACCCCATTAGTGAGTGTAAGTAAAAAGACGAGGGAATCGATATAATTATTATTTTTATCTTCATTTTTTTTTTTTTTTTTTTTTTTTTTTTTTTTTTTATTTTTTTGATATAAAATTTCATGATATGATAGATATTCCCTGAAACTTAATTGAAATATGTTCAAATGTTCTCTAATAATGAGGTGATCCTCTTAACAAGAAATATTATGCTACAAGCAGTTGAAGGAATTTTCAAACTATACTTCCTAATGTCTACAAGGTGGTCAGACTGTATTTCCGGAGATTTCGGAAGCATATTTTTGCTGATAATAATAAGTAAAAAGTTTGTATAAAAGCAACTTCAATATTTAGATGAATTTGATTTTTGATATCAATATAATCCTCTTTTTTTAGGGGCGCCACTACATGTGTTTTAACTGTTTTGAAGGTAATAGAAGTTTCGTCTGTACCTGTATAAAACTACTGGGTGAAAAGAAATATATACATTTCCGTGATTTTCTACGTAAAAAATGTCTTGGTAGAAATCGCTAAGAGCAACCCTACTCAAGATATTTAGAATGAAATAGTCAATACATGTCATTATGGACAAAAAAACTTGTGTTGAGTGAATAGTTATTTGATTGAAGTGATAAATTTGGGATTTTTTTTTAAATTAACCATTTTAAAATTTTAATTTTTTAAATTCGATTATTTTTTTCGGATGAAATAATGACAAAACAGTTTCTATTTGAACTCTTGTCATATAAACATTTCAAATTTATGATTTCAATTCAATAACTGTTTAATCAATATGTTTAGTTTGTCATTGGCTGAGTGTTGTCAATTTCGTTAAAATCTCACGGAACTCGGTGCATTTTACCAAAGAGATACACTAATCATCGTAAATGTATACAGGTGTCCCAAAGAAATAGATTACAGAAATTTTAAGGGGTGGTAGATCTCGATAAAAGTAACATATTTTCTCTTATCGTTTTTCAAATAAGTCCAAAGAATATCGGAGTTATTTTACTTTTAGAAAATTTCCAAAAAATAATTTTTGCTAAAGATTTTGAGAACCACTGGATCTTTCTGGATTTTCTTTCTTGTAGAATTTAATCTAATACCTATGTGCCATATTATCAAAATTATGTTTTTAACTAAAGAGACTAAAAAAAATAAAAAAAAAAAAAATTTTCAAAATTTCAAATTTTTTTTTCGTGAAAAAACCTCATAGGCGATATTTCTGAGGTTGAACTATATTACCAGTTAAAATACTTACACTTATTTCTGGGACACCCACATGGCTAGGATGAAAAGTTAACATTCTTCAAGCTATTAAAATATGTAGGTGGCACCCTCTACAAGTGGGAGTCAATGGAAACCAAACTCAAATTTTTCGTGTCAAAAAAATTCATCCCAATATTGATGTCAGTTCAGAAATTATTTAAAAAAAAAAAAAAAAAAAAAAATTGACGTTAATTCAGAAACTATTTGAAAGAATCAATTAAAATGGAAACTTCTATACCCTGTATCCTCAAAGAGCTAAGCATTTTGGGACATGCTTTATACAAACTTTTTACTTGTTGTGCAAGAGATATACTAGAGTTTCCGGACCACAGATTTTGGACCACCACAACTATACTAATTCTACTTAATAATTTGAAACAAAAATGAAACCAGTAAAATAATGAAATGATAGTACAGGGCGGAATTGTGGCTGAAGGAACCAAACTGGGGAAAAAATAATTTGTCGGCTTTCATTAGTATCATTTAGCGGTGAGATATATTTTTCGAATAACACAAAGGGAATTGTGGTTGAGTGAAAATTAAAATTAACTGCGTTTGATCGGTGAAAGAGATGCGACGATTTGGGTGATTAAATACGCCGTGGAAAAAATGACGACTGAATATTAATCGCTTTAGCAGAAAAATGCAGTAAAAAGTTAACTGATTTATTTCCGTATTATCAAAGGCTGCATATGATTTTTTTTGAAGCTCCATATGAACTTTTTAATTATTGGGTTCTATTTATTTTCATTTTTTTTCAGATTTTTTAATCGATCGAGCAGAAATAAAATGTAACGTATACTGTTTTGATATTGATAAATCGAAATAAAAGATGCAATTTTGCGAAGTTATTTTTCAGATTTATTTGATTAAAAAAAATATTTAACAAAATTCAATATACCGTGCTGGCAACTCTTACTTTTGGGTCGGCATTTACATCGCATAGGTATCCTATTAAGTTGGAGTCAGACAAATGCGACGGTGTGCTGTTGCGGCGTTGCCACATTTCTCCGGTACGCATTTCCTTATCAAGTAAAGTAAAATCACGATCGCAAACTGCATATTTTTAAAAGACTTTTTTTCAAACAGATAACTAGATAAAATCTTTAGATATGTTTCTGAGCGTCTAAAATTGAATTATAAGGATACCGTTTGGGTGTTCATTTTTTTATAACGAAAATACGTCAGTAATAGCGATAACTTAAAAACGCAATTTTTTAACACATAACACGCGATAACTCAAGAACCGCTTTAGATATTGAAACTTTTTTTTTTATTTTGAAGTTCGGATCTTTTACAAGATGTTTAAATAAGAAAAATTCGATAGGCTTGTTTTTTTCAAATGAAAAATTTTAAAAAATCCATCTATTTACTTTTAGTGTATAGCAATTTTCAGCAATCGTGTAACTTTTTTATTTATAAAGATTTTCACATACTGTCTGCGGGGAAAATATCGCAGAAATATTAAGAAAGTTTTTGAAAAAAACACTATCAATTATTTCTAATGGATTTCCAGATATCGATTCTTGAATTCAGAGTTCTAATAGCGCGACCACTGTCGAACACTCAATTCCACTTATTTTTACCAAAAATTTAAGTATTTCTAACTTGCACTTAAAAATATACAAGCTATAGAGAAAATTACAACGACTCGTTAACCAGAACTAAAGTTATTTTTATAAGAATACTTTTTTTAAGTCTCATTAAGACGTATTTTCATAAACTGATAAATTTCAATAACTATTAATTAATCTAGTATATAAATAGTAAGATAGTAAATACTAACTGTACATATTATACTTGACTGTATATTAAAAAATAATAATTGAATAGGTTGCATTTTTTTAACTAATTTTTTTTTGTTTCTATCTATCTGGAGATAATTTATGTATAAAGATTTTAAGCTAAATGATAAATATAGCTTTAAATAAATACATATACACTAAGCTGTTTTTTTAAATAGGTTTCTATTTGTTTATAAAACAATTGTTTTATTGATAATCTACACAATGTAACATACACATTCTCTGTGATATTTCAAATACATTTTTACATAAAAAAGCACATATAAATTTGACATGTTTGCAAACTAAAGTTATTTCATATTTTACAGTGTATATCAGTTAATTTGTTACTGACTGGCTAATCAAGGAAGTAATTGCTTGTTTATGATTGTGACAGTTTAGCGCGCCAAAAGCTTTTCCCAGTCAATTATTTACGTGTACGAGCAAGTTGGATAATGTTTGATGGAATTGAATAACAATACCTAGGTATCTATTTTCAGCACATTCATCAAAATGAAAACAATTGATTTAGTATAAAGTATTTGTTACAAAGGCACTCAAATTTTAGAATATTATAATTTACGTTAATTATAAACTAATTCTAGAGTTTTTTTAATAACTAACAAATTTTACTTGGAACTATCGGAAACAAGAAATAATCGTCTTATTTGAAACCCAAGAAGCTGAATTACTCCATCCACATCCTGGAATGGAAATCCTCCAACGGTCTAAGAAACTTGAAGAAATTTCATAACTTACGACTTAGAAAAATATTTTTTTTTATATAAATAAGAAAAATTTTCTTCTAGTACATAATATAAATACTTAGGACATGAGATCGGTATTAGAAGGGATAATCAGACACACAAAATTTTAAGATAAGGTTTGTCGTGGGCGGCATTCGGTAAACTAAAGCATATATTGAGATCTGATCTTCCAATATGTTTAAAAAGAATGGTCTTTAACAAGTGTGTCTTGCCTGTCCTCACGTATGGAGCTGAAACACTTATTTTGACAAAAAAGAACATGCATAGAATACAGGTCATGCAACGGAAAATGGAAAGGTCGATGTTGGGAGTTACACTTCTAGATAAAATACCGAATCATACCATACGAAATCAAACTAAGAAATGCGGTGATATCTGTCCTATATCTTAAATGAAATTGGCAAGACATGTGGGTAGGATAACAGATGGATGGTGGACAAAGAGACTAGTGGAATGGAGACCAAGACACGAGGTCTATAGAAGCAGCGAACAACCTACTAGTTGATGGACTGATGATACTGAGATACTGATAAGAGAGTGGCTGGAAATTGGATTAAGTGGCACAAAATAGAAAGAAATTGCTAGAGTTAAGGGAGGCTTTTGTTTGATGAGTGATGATGACTAATCTTCAGTTTGTGACGGTTTTTTTACAGGACACTGTCTACTCAACGAACACCTCAGTAGATTGAAGTTAAGAAACTGCCAATGCCAGAACTGCGAAACACCAAAACATCTCATCACTGAGTGCGCCGAGACGACAACTATTCGAGCCATGAAATTTGCATAAAAATGTGCATAAAAATTAATAATAAAAAACCTGTTTAAATGAAAATAACGTGTTTGCAATATGGTTCTTTAAGCACTATGATAAATGTAAAACAGTTTTTGTTATCTTTCGCCAGTGTGGCTTTTTTCTTCGCTTAATGTGTCAAAAACAGAGAGCGGCGACATAAATGTAAACGGCCGCTTTAACAAATCACGTTCGCAGGGCATATTTATTTAAAATGCGAATACAAATAAAACAGCAGTTCGTCTCGCGCCAAACTCGAAAGTATGAAAACTGGGAACGTAAATTTTCCGGCGCGATGACTTTCGGCCGGGGGAAAAACAAACATCGGAAATGTCAAGCGCTGGCAAATAAAATGTTTCGAAGTTTAGTCGACCGAGGGGGAAATGTAAAATCCGTGTAGTTCTCCGATTAGATTTGGCGTGTAGCGGCCGAAATTCCACACGTCTCACATAGGTCATTTTATGTATTTTAGGAATTAATAAATAAAAAAAATGAATGTCGTAAAAAATATTTTTTTATATTTCATCTTGGAGCTAGGGCCCCATAGATATTATTTCTGCAATATTATATTTTAATATTAACAGAGGTGGCCATGGCGAGAATGACAATATCAAAGTTTGTTTGAATTATTTCGCATTGTAAAATTACTGTCATTAGTTCATAAAGTTTCGAATTTTGTTGTTACGAATAGAAAGTGAGTTTAAAAAGTAGTGTTGTGTTATTGTGTACCATAAGGTAAGATTTAATATTAAAAAAAATAATATCCGTGTAAAAAGCTTGTGACTTGGCGAAAAGATACAATGTTTTAATAAAAAGAAAAAAATAGGTTTTTTTTCATAACCTTGTATTTAAAAAGGTTTATAATTCAGGATTTATACAGATTTATTTCAAGAACATTTTTTTCCTATTCACAATCTTTTTATCGATTAATCTATTCTAAATTTAGCTGCCAAGATGTGCCAAGAGAATAAATATATATTGTTTTAGGTACCATCAGGTACCATGTCAATAGAAAAATCTCTCTTGTTTTCTGCTTGGTGTGAAGGCAATTCTTTGAAGGAAAAAAATGCATCTGTTTTGCGATTTGTTCTGAATACGCTAAACTTAGGGCAACATGATGGCGACGAACATTATAATGAAATAGTGGAAATTATTAAAAAATTAAATTATTATTATTATTACTCTTTGTCTAAATGTCTGGAAGCACGGTCAAATAAGGAACCACTTATCAAAGAGGTTCTTAATTTACTTCGAGGGCGTACTTTACAGGCATCAGAGTTAGGACAAAATGATGAAAATATTAATCCGGATGATGATGATCATTATTGATAATTGAATATTATTGTTACATAAATTTCTTTAGTAAAATAGTTTTATTATCATTTTATTTATATTTGTTAAATGATTTAGGTTTTTTTTCATTGTTCAAGCTAATTTTTTTCTTTCTTTAAGGCATTATTTATTACCGCCTAAATTGGCGAAAATGACCTATGTGCGTCTACGGGTTTTCTTTTATCGGATCTGGGAAAATTGTCGCGTAAATATTGAAAATTGCCATTACGGCTTCACGAGGAACGGCACAGAAAAAAAAAACTGCTATTTTAAGGTAGACTAGCATTTACTGGAGCACACATAAATACGGAATGCTGTGTCGAATTCTTTTTTATACTTAAACTGAAATAAAACAAGACATTCATAGGTACTATATTAGTGTCAGTAATGCCTATGCCACTGTTGCAACTTTACGTCTGCGTATTTCCAAGCTTTATATATATCGTAGTCTCATAGTGTATTCCATGTTTTCATGAAGATCCTAGGTCACTTCATGAAGCGTCGGTTAGGTTAGGAGTTTAGTTATGTTACTAGGTTAGTTTTTTTCATTAAGTGACTAGGATCTTAATGAAAAGACGGAATACACTATGAGACTACGACATATATATTTCTATGCTTTATATACAACTTTATATCTGTATTTTTTAAATAAGATCTAAGAAAAAAACAACGTTAAACATTTTAGTGACAAACAATAAGAAAATTAAAATCCTTTTAACAATTCTCTTAGATAAGCCTAAATCCTTTTTTTATGGAACATTTAATATACATACTTAGTTATTTCTAATATTTTTTTAGAATCTGTTGTCTCTTTGCTAAATTTGTTTGGCAATAACTCTTAATGGTAATAGTAAAATATGGTTGAATATTTTTTATATGATTGAATAGTGCATACATAAAAATTCTTAACAAAATGTAGTTAATTAATAATCCTTCCAAATTAATATCTATTTGGTAATAATATTTTTTATTAATTGAGATATTAGTAATAATTGAATTAAATTATTCATATTTGAGTCTTATTTGTAGTGATACCATATAAGCCTGATAGCGTGCTTTCCAGAGCTAACATAGTCCACTAGAAGGAATATAACCTCCACAGAATTTAGTGATTCTAATTTATTTGACAAAGAAGAATGTGTGAATCATAATCCGATGAGTTATGTATTGTCTAGGTGATCATAATCAAATTTATCTCTATATCAAATGTCAATCAGATTGATAACTTTTTATTATTACTGATACGATGGGGTTTCGCTTAATCGAAACGTAGATCAAAAGTTTATCGATTCTTATTTTTTTATTTTTTTATTTTTTTATTTTATTTAGATATATTAAAGATATATAAATATATTAAAGATATTTAACACATTTTTTATCTTCTTAAGAGTGGGAATAGAAAATTCGAGTGTATTTATTAGTTGGTCAAATTAATGTGGTAATTTTTAAGCCATTTATTCTAACTGCTTCAAACTTCTGAGCAAAAATAAAGCATTTTAGAAAAAATATATTTTTGTTTTTATTTTATTTATTTCAAACTCAGCTTTATCATTTATTATCCCGCCACAAAGTTATAGGCATTAATAAATAGGATACAACTGTTTCCATTTGAGTGCTATTAGACATAAAAAATAACGCAGAGAAATTATGAATTTTATGTTTTAAAGAAAAGCAGGAAACTGGAAGCACCGTAAAATATGCGATTATACAGTATGTCCCCGGATTGTCTTTACAAGAAGAAAAACTATTTTATAATTGACATTTCGAGATAAAAATGTTCGCATTCTTCATAAAAATGTTTGCTTGTTAAAAAATGCTTAATGCCGTGTATACAAAATTTTATATCGTTTTAGAGAAAATTAAAAAAACCATGAAAATATGTCTGAAGTCCTTAAAAACAATGGGCGTTTCTATGGTAATATAATTTCGATTTCATTCTTTTACAGATGGTTTTTAATAATTTTGATTAACGTCATATTTTTTGTTATTGTGGAAGTATCATATTTGTTCTGATAGCTATTATCATCCTTTCCGTGAAATTCAACTAAATAGATTTTATGTTATTTTAATGCCGTGACCGCACATGTAGCATTTGGCGATTTCCGAGCGGTCGTCATCGGACGGTTTATTTTTGGTTCGCCTTTCCGTTCACACATGTGGTCATCGCCGAGCTCAGATCTTGTCTTTGATTTGTACCAAGTCACCGACACCGCACGAGAATCAGCGATCGAGTCGCCGAACTCTAACATCCCCGTTCATACTTATAGGAGATCGGCAAAGTCCCGTTGACGAGCGCTTAAAAATCGCCAAATGCCGCATATTATATGTGGTCACGGCAGAATATATGAAGATAACAAAAAATATGACGTTAATAAAAAAGTTATCAATAAGAATTCACCTATTAAAGAATGAAAACAAAATTTTATTACTATAGAAACGCGTTTTGATTTTTAGTACTTTATGGAAAAAAATCAACTATATTTTCAGTTTTTTTTTATTTTCTCTAAAACAGTATGAAAAATTGGAAAAGTATAAATGGAATTAACCATTTTAGAACAAGCAAAAATTTTTATGAAGAATGTATTAATAAAAAAAAATTTGCTAATAATAAAAAAAAATTCCTCTTGTAAACACAATCTGGGGACATACTGTAGACAAAATTATTTAAACAAAGAGGTTTATTGAGTATGATAGGTTTTCCACAATCTAACCAAATTACTTTACTTAACAAAATATATTCTATTATTAGAAAATGCAGACTTTATGATAAAAAATAAACTTGATATAAGTATTTCCTGAGGGCACAAATTAATAATGTTACGATTGTAGCATTTTTAAATAAATTATTTAGATATTTTTAAGTATATAGTAATAACCATTTTTAATCATTTTTTTGCTTCCGACGACGAAAAGAGATAAACTTTCCTAAACGTTAAGCATTTTTTTGTTCGTTAGCCAAATTTTTATATCTGTAAACGTAACTTTTGACAAGCAGTTTACGTTTGAATTAACGCAGAAGTGTTTACAAAAAAATAACTATTTTATTTTGTAGATTTTCTTGCAGTGGCAAAATACCCATATAGGATTTTTTGGAGATATAAAGTAATATTTTAAGCATATTTATTTTCAAACGTTTCTAACAAAATAATTCGTAAAAAAATATTTTCGTATTCCAAACCATAATAAACTATTAATAACAGCTATACGCAGTGTTCTACTTTACACGAACCTTTTTTTCACAAAAAAATACCCCAATTTCCGTGCAAAAAACCTCTCTTACCGTAAATATTAACGCAGATAATTCGAAATTAGCGTATTTCAACTGCTAATGGGCCTACTCAGATAAAATATGCGCAGGGGTGTTACTTTTTTTGCCGATGCGTTACCGTTGATATATGAAGTCCCACATCATTTCGAAAATTTAGCGCCCTGCCCTGAAAGCATTTTTAGTCGCGGTTACATAATTCAAACGGTGCCGCTGTTCTCGCTACGCCCGAATTTTTAAGCAACAAGCCCGTTTGACCTTTGTCTGAGCAACGAGCTCGGGCCTGACATCTGTATTTTTGGTCGGTTCGAATAAATTTTCTTTGGTAAATTGGTATTTTCTACTGGTAAAGATATACTAATCTTTTGGGAGGCGTTAAAAAGAGAAAGAGTTTGTGTTCACATTTGCTAAAATTTTCGAGCTTAAAAAACTATATCAGAAATAAATTCTGGGTAGATTTTAATGCAGGCTGCCTACAAAGATTACACTGAAAATAGTGTAGTAGTAGTTTCTGGGGTCGAAATATACAACCCCTAAAAAATTTGCCCTAATTTAAGACATACAGGCATACAGGGTGTCCTAATATTCCTTAGACATAGAACTATTACGTATTTTTGGAATCAAAATATATTCACTGGACACAATTTACTTTTATACAAAAGTGCTTGGTTTGTCCACTAGAGGGCATCAAACTTTAAAAACATAAACACTTTTTTTTCAGATATTGTACAGGTAGGGTAAAAACTACCTCCACCCTTACACAAATGTTAGTATAAATATTTTCCAACTCCACTAATGACAGATTTTCTTTCCCTAAAATGGTCCCTCTAGTATTTACTACATTTTTTGTTTCTTATGCAACATCGCATAGTTTTTGAGAAAGTTTTTTTGGAGAATTCATTTTTCCCAGGCAGACCTACAAAATACACGGGGAGTTTTAATATTCCGTGAACAAAGAACAACTACGTATACCGGGTGCGTCTCAAAAGTGGCTCACCCCTATAACTTTTTTATTTTTTTAATTTAAAAAACGAGATTTGGTGTGTTAGTATATAACATAAATTAGGATTGATTGACATATTCAATTGTTTTCCGTCACTTCCGGTTTTACCGGAAATGACTACAACTTTTGATTTTTAAATGACACCCTCGGTATTTTTTTACTTTATTCGATAAAGAATGTCACTCTGAATAGAATGACATATCATATGTCAACTTTTGACATTTTTGTATATGGTTTATTTGAAATTATAACGTGCGGTTCGTAACGAAAATTTGACTTGAAATACCAAGTGTGTGGTATCAAATTATTCATAAAGAAATGCTTTTTCCAAATATGCTAATGAGCCACCCTCTTTCCATTTGAAAAAATTGAGATATGATTAAAAATACGATTTGAGCATTTTCTAACTGGTCAGGACAATACACTAAAAACATTAGACGATCAAATCTATTTTTCCAAGGCTCATTGATAAAGAATTCGTGTTTTTAATATAGCCATGGCACTCTAGATTGAATTTTAAAATACAATTTTTTATTAAGCGAAAATGTCAAAAGTTGACATATGATATGTCATTCTATTCAGAATGTCATTTTCTATCGAATGAAGTAAAAAAATACCGGGGTGCTATTTAAAAATCAAAAGTTGTAGTCATTTCCGGTGAAGCAGGAAGTGACCAAGAACAATTGAATACACCAATCAATGCTAATTTATGTCATATATTAACATACCAAATCTCGTTTATTTATCTGAAAAAATAAAAAAGTTATAGGGGTGAGCCACTTTTGAGACGCACCCGGTATTTTGAATCAAAATAAATTAGTTGCACATTATTTACTTTTATACAAAAGTGCTTAGTTTGTCCGTTAGAGGGCCCATCAATCAAAAATAAATCCGAACGTTAATTAATTTAAAATTTATTATTTTTTTTTATTTATTTAAGCATTAAATGATGCTTATTGTCACATATAATTCGTGATACTAACATTCCATATTTTTGCTAACTAGATTATTAGAGCATAATATATTTCATGCGCCTCCATTGCTTGTTAAATAATCCTTGAAACATATTTTGGAAGTAAGCTTTGAATTTTTTTTTCTTAGAAAGTAAGTGCGGTGGCGTTTTTTTACAAGAGACATAAAATGTAGTAAGTACTAGAAGAGGCGTTTAACGAAAAAAAAATCGTTCGTCGGTTGAGTTTAAAAATATTTATACTAAAATTTATGTAGGGGTGGGAGTAGATCTCGCCCTTCTAGTATTTCTCTTGATTTTTGCGAAAGTCAAATGTTAAAGCACTTAGCAAAACATAAACACCCAAAATCTCATTCAAATCGGAATAACGGTTATTAAAAATCTAAAAAATGTGTTTATTTTTTTAAAGTCTGATGACCTCTAACGGACAAACAAAGCACTTCTGTATAGAGGTAAATTGTGTCCAGTGAACTTATTTTGACTCCAAAAATACGTAGTAGTTCTATGTCCACAGAATATTGGGACACCCTGTATAAATTAAATTTATTCACTTTAGGAACAAAAGCATTTGACATCACATATATTCCATGAGGAAAAATCGATTAAAACTGATACTAGATGAACCTACATCTAATATCAGTTTTATCGTCGAGCTTCTATATCTCAAAATCCATTATAATTGTTTATTATTATGTTTCGGTAATAATATCCGTAGGTACATTTAAAGTTCGCTCGAAAAATAATTATTACTTATTTCTAACTTGTTTGTAACTTTTAACAACTGAGTTTACGCCTATATCTAAATTGGTGTAAATTAATCTGTCTATTGCAGATAATTATTAAATTGATTTTATGTGTACAGCCTCCGGTTGCTTAATTTAATGGAAATTAATTCCGAATTGTTTATGTTCCGTCCAGATCTGATAGTAAAAAGGAAAATTATAAATAAAACAACTGTAGTGCTGCTGTATTGGTAAAATAATTGTATCCAAAATTAAACACACATTCTAAGTCTACAACAACTTGATCGTCCATAAAATTTAATAAGAACTCGAATGACACTTTAATATACAGAGAAGACCAGGCTACTA
>NW_022147581.1:229892-246920 GCF_002938485.1 Sitophilus oryzae | reverse complement strand
AACTTTTAACAACTGCGTTTACGCCTATATCTAAATTGGTGTAAATTAATCTGTCTATTGCAGATAATTATTAAATTGATTTTATGTGTACAGCCTCCGGTTGCTTAATTTAATGGAAATTAATTCCGAATTGTTTATGTTCCGTCCAGATCTGATAGTAAAAAGGAAAATTATAAATAAAACAACTGTAGTGCTGCTGTATTGGTAAAATAATTGTATCCAAAATTAAACACACATTCTAAGTCTACAACAACTTGATCGTCCATAAAATTTAATAAGAACTCGAATGACACTTTAATATACAGAGAAGACCAGGCTACTAGTAACATAGCAAGTTGCCGGACGAATTTACGTTTACCCGTTTTGCGTTCGTACTCGAGAGTCACTGCCGGCTAGTCGGCTGGTTAGGCAGTACGCAGTTGCAGTTGTGCTTGGACGGGTCGGTCGTGACAGACTAGGAATATGACGCGAGGAGTGCGGAGTATTTATTATTTTCATTTTAAGTGTTTACCTCCACTGAAGATAACATTTAAAATAAAAATACTTAAATATTTATTATTTGAGTGTGTTTACAAGCCAAAACTTAAAATAAATAAATTCTCTAAACCCAAAAAAAAACTATAATATTACTCTAAATAAAAAAAAGTTATAACAAGTGTTCAGAAAGACCACCTTCTTGTGCTAGACAGAAGCCTAGGCGGTCGTAAAATCCCCGTCTGACATTGGCTAACATATTAGGGCTAATAGTTTGGAAAGCCTCTCGTATTTTTACTTGAGGCTCATCCAGATTATTAGCCCTATTATGACCATACACTTTGGATTTTACATAACCCCACAAAAAGAAATCATTGGGAGAAAGATCTGGTGATCTAGCGGGCAACAAAATAGTTCCATATCCACTAATTAAACGGTTGGGAAAAGTATTGCTCAAATAATGAACAATAGGGGCATTGTGGGCAGGGTAACCACCTCAGCAATTTGATTACTTGAAAACGTGGGATTTTGATCCGCGGTAGCACAAACGAACACTTTAACTCCTGTTCTTCATTAATCAACACATCAGCTTTTTGTGTTTTTGTGGGGACACGCACCCATGTGTTTCAAAATTATTAATAACTCTTGATATAGTGATATAGTAGATAAAGATGGAATTGGCCTGTTTACATAAGTTTGTGGAAAAATTGTTTATATATCCCGATAAAACCTATTTTGGAAATACCATTTTACAATTTGAATTTTCTCACGAACTTTATAAACATCCATTATTTTACTTAAAAAATAAATTTTACACGAGAACTGCCGCGAGAATCTACGTATTCGTTTTGGCTATTAAAACACGAATAAATACAAATTCTGAAACATTCTTATCACATATCGACCTATTTTTATTTTATCGCATTTTTTCGCCTGCTTTTTATCCAGCGGACGGGTATACGCTAATTCGTCCGGTTCTGCCTATGTTACTACTACGGTGGTCCGGTCTGTATATATTAAATATTATTTAAATGACCAATCAAAAGTAATATTATTAAATTTATTCCTCTTCAAAATATCTTCAAAATCATAAATATTTATATTTTTGCATCAATTTCTAATTAATTCTTATAATAAACGCTGCCCCCTTTAAAAGGTCAAGGATAAATCTAAATCACTAGGTAGCAACCAAGATAATCTCCTCTCATTCCCCGCAATTATTCACTTTCGCGTCAAGTTCCCGCATCATCAGAAACTTTTCTTCAAGCGAAATAGCAATAATTCCGACCTAAGGGCTTAAATATTATTTCGGGACGGAGGAAAAGGGTCCACTTTAAAACTGTTTTGCATTAGACGCGATTGAGAGCCGCGGACTTAACGCCTCGCCCTTAAACTTTGCGCCAGTATTTGTTTAAGACTAAATTAGAAAATCATCGGTCGAAGTATTTAACGAAAACGGCGTTGCATCTCGGGCGAACGCGAAGTTAAATTCGGTGACTTAGAGACTTAACGGACTCGGTGACTTAGAAACTAATCCGTCCAGGTTATTGCTGTGTCAGATTATTTGGAAATACAGAAATGGTGTAGCAGCTGCAGCATTGTTAGTATAAGTGGAAGGATTTCAGTGTTTTCTTAAAGTAGATTTGAAAGTTCGTTTTTAAAATATAATAAATAGATGCAAGAACGAGAACAGATATACAGAGTGTACAAAGCAGAATCGGACCTATGATGATATGAAAAATAAATCCTATTTTTACGTGAGGAATCTCCCCAGGAGAGATGGCACATGTTTTTTGAAACACTCTGTATAACTGGATTATTTGAAAATTATTTCGGTACTGTAATTTAACCTTGATATATTATAACACAAAGAATTAATTAATAAATATTATATGCCTTCGGTGTATTATTTTGGTGTCGTTATAACAAAGTGCAACTTTTTCCTTTAAAATTCAGATATATAAAAATTTAAAATCTATCTCGTTAAACAATAATTAAATATGATTAGTTTGTAAACTTATAAATTGCTAAGCTAGGAGACGAATCTTAAAAGATACAATCAGCTGAGATTTAAATAAAATCACCTGTCTTAAGTAAACATTAAATTTTAATATCACAACTTAGATTTAGTGTCTTGGGTAATTTAGTATATACACTTTGGGTCTTTTCTTTATTGAAAACGTTATGTAAGTGTCTTCCTTATCCAACTCAAACGTATTACAAAGTTCAAAGAATCAATGTCGTAATTTAGATAACGTCATCCGATCATTTGTCCTCCACAAAAGAGGACAATCCTAAATCCGGGGTCGCCAAAATAAATCCCGAACAACGAGCACCGCTGCAGCTCTATTGAAAAATATACGCAAGTGTGCAACGCCCATCTTTTCAAATAGACCGGATAACGCTCGGGCTCTATCACTACAGGCAAAAAGCGAAAAGAAACTGCAAACTCCACCGGCAAGAATAATGACTTCCAAAGCTTAAGCCGCCGTCTCCTTTTTACGATTTCTTTCTGGAGGAAACGATATCCTCTCGGGGGACGTGGGGATTATTTAAAAGGTCGAGAGAGAAATTTCGGACGACGACTAATCGTTACGCCGTCGCCCGCCGCCGGCTGAAAAAATGATTTCGCAATTTGTCTTCCGGCTTTCGGTTTTCGGCGATCGAGTCTGGACTTGGCAAGCGGAAAAAAGCCGTTCAAGAAGTGGCATATTGCGATTAGAAGACGTTTTCATTTGGCTCGTCTTTTACTTGAGATTAAACTGACAAAAAAATATTTTTTACTCAATTTATTTATTCAGAATGGGCATAGAGCATTATGCATTAGTAACATGCAGAAATAGCAATGAGTTGTTTAGGTTAGTAGCTTTTCGCTAATTGTCGACCTATTTTGTTTGTGGAAGTTATGAAATCCACCATGGGCCCTCATTTACATCTCATACTATGTATCTGACTTCTTCTGCCAAAATACTGCAATAATATCTACTGGAGTGCTCATAAAAACCGCTTAAAAGCTTCATGTAATGTTTTAATTAACATTGTTTTAATGTAAATATCATATAAACAGAGATATTGTTGTGATTCTGGGTTGGACCACCGTTGTCACCAATCTTAAAGTCCCTGCCACCAAACGGAGTAGTTCTCTGTTGAATCACCTTGTTGTGATTTGACTCGTATCACCACTTGTGTTGGGAATGTTATTATTTATTTTATAATTAAACTCTTACTAATTGGTTATTACTTTTTTTAATTTTAAATTTTTAATACAAAATACTAATTTTAACTAACAAGAATTCAGGAATCTTAGGTCTATAAAATAATTTTTAGGAATGTACTTTGAAGCGTGTCTTTTTAGGAAGTATCCTGTCCCTTCTGCGACCGTGCTTTTTATGAGAATGCCCTCTCCGAAAATCCACGGGCGTACCTATTATTTCTTAATAATATTTTATGGTAGGTTTGCAAAGGGCCAAATATGACCATATCTTAAGTAAATAGAAACCAGACATCGCATCTGAAAGTAAATGAATTAAAAGGAAAAACTAAAAAATGACGCACCTAGTTATGACTATTTTATCTTAAGGCAATGGTTCTGTTTATTTGCGTCACCCATCTTTCTGAGAAGAATAATAATGTTAATGGTATTTTTCGTATCCTAAACTCTTAAATTATTTTTGTAAACATTGTGCGTTATCCAACGGAAACGACTTGTCAGATAGTTAGATTTACAGAGTTATTCATGTTTAACGAATAAAATGCTTAGCGTTTCGAAAGTTTATCTCTTCCGTCGTCATGGAAGCAAAAAAAATACAAAGAATAAAGAAAAAGAACTATTTAAAATATTTAAATTCAACTATTCGAGAACACTTTGTTTTTTAAAACAGATACGTCTACAAAAACGTTAACGTTTACGTTTTTTTTCTTTATTCTTTGTATTTTTTTTTTGCTTCCGACGACGGAAAGATATAAACTTTCCGAAACGTTAAGCATTTTTTTGTTCGTTAGGCAAATTTGTATATCTGTAAACCTAACTTCTAACAAGTAGTTTCCGTTTGGGATTAACGCAGAAGTGTTTACAAAAACAACTATTTAATTTGTAGGTTTTCTTCAGTGGCAAAATACCCATATATAGGATTTTTGGAGAAACTATATAATCATATTTAATTATTCTTTAACTAGATAGATTTTTTTATATCTCACTTTTAAATACAAAAATTTTGAATTTTGTTGGTATTATACAAAAACATTTTTATATATAACGACATTAAAATAATACCCCAGTGGTAGGTATATAATATTTATTAATTAATACTTTGTATTATAATATATCAAGGTAAAATTACAGTACCGAAATAATTTACAAATAATCCAGTTATATATCTACGTAACGCACAATAGTATATCGCTAATTAATATGAATTACTGAAATATATTAGCTAAAATAATTAGCTGTCGGTTGACTACTGAAATAATTATTGTGCCGTTTAAAACATTTTTGCGTAAAATTGATTGCCATTTATTAAAACAGACCCGAAATTAATAACACAAAAGACATTTAATATTGATGGTAGTTAAATTGTATCCAAATTAATAAAGAAGTGTGAATCGTAATCAAAACAGTAATGAAGAATATCACAAATATAACAAATGTTTTAAAGTTCAATTCTTTTTACGACATTCTTACTATATTTAATATACCTGGTGTGGCTCACCCTATAACTTTTTTATTTTTTCAAGTCATAAAACGAGATTTCGTATGTTAGTATACGACATAAATTAGGATTCAATTTTTTTCTGCCACTTCCTGTTTCACCGGAAATGGCTACAACTTTTCATTTTTAAATGACACCGTCGCGTCGGTATATTTTTACTTTATTCGATAGAAAATGACACTCTGAATAGAATAACATATCATAGGCCAACTTTTGACATTTTCGCTTAAAACAAAATCCTATTTTAAATTTCATTCTAGACTAGTGCCATGACTGTGTTAAAAATACAATTTTTTTCGTGTCTTGTCCTGGCCAGTTAAAAAATGCCCAAATCGTATTTTTAGTCATATCTCATTTTTTTTTCAAATGCAACAAAGTGGTACCACTTAAATAACTAACACACTTGGTATTTCAAGTCAAATTGTCGTTATGAACGTCATGTTACAATATCAAATAAACCACATACGAAAATGTCAAAAGTTGACATATGATATGTCATTCTATTCAGACTATTCAGAGTGTCATTTTCTATTGAATCATCATCATCATCAACCAGCCACTAAAGTCCATGCTGGACGTAGGCCTCCCTCGCTTGCTTCCATAACTCCCCATCTTGAGCTATTTGCATCCAGTTACTGTGGATACGCCTTAAGTCGTCATGCCATCTGGTTGGAGGACGGCTTCTGCTCCTGAATGCATCATGTCTTAGTGTCCATTCTATTATGTTATTCATCCATCGGTCACCTTTTCGCCTTGCAATGTGCCCTGCCCAAACGATAATGCTCATGGGCGCCGGACAGAGGGGGCATTTGCCCCCTCCTTGATCACTGAAACAATAAAAATAAAAAGCTTCTCACACCCATCTGTAAAAAAAATAATCATTATTATGAAATTTTAGTGTTACCTGTAAATAATAAAGAATGTGGTAATTATTGGGAAAAACTGGAAATCGTCCGATTTTTTACCAAAATTGGTGTACACACTATTTTGAGGTCGTAGATTACGAATCTACTTTTTTCTTGGCGGTCTCTTACCGTTTTTCAGAAAAACGGAAAATTATTTCAACATTGAATTTTTTTTATTTCGGCCCTATAAAGTAATAATTTCACTATATTTTCATTATATTATAGTTTATCTAAAAGCCACACTTGATTGGGGATAGAAAGATGTCCAACATTTTACTGAAAAACACTTTTCTTAACAAAATAACAATGAAAATTGAGACCAGATGGAAGTTTGACATTTGATATATCCTTCTTTTCTCTCCCTATGTAATGAGAGAGACAAATACATTCTAGATCTAATCTAGAAATTTGAAAATTAACAACGTTGCCCTATCTTCAATTTTTTCAGGTGATTAGGATTTTAAATAAATTACTTATTATGAGATCGACAATAATTAAATATACACCTATATTCACAAAGTTACGGCGCGGAAGGGTTTTAATTGCATTGGTTTTAACTTCTTTGGGAGGGGGTTAATCTTTTTGATATAATATAACAACAAAAGATTAACACCCTCCGCATGGAAGTTGTAACCAATGCAATCAAAACTCTTTTCGTGCAACTTCGTGGTTATAAGTAGTCAGATCTCGTTGGTAAAATAGCAGTTATGGGAAGGAGCCGTTCTTCTGGCAACCGCCTTTCGTAATTCCAGAATGAGCAAAAAAAAACACGCTAAATTTAGGTTTAGCATTGGCAACGTTGCTTTTAAATGCCAGAAACACATAAGCTTACTTCGGTTTCTCTTATTACCGATTCTGGAACCGTCCTAGAACTGTGATGCGTATGCGCAGAAGGAAATATGAAAACATTATTTCATTTGCGCATGCCCTGCAGAGTTCTAGGACGGTTCAGAAGCGGTAATAATAAGAACCCGAACAAAGCTATAACCTAACATTTTCAGATTGTTTACAAATTTATTTTAGCAAATTTTCCTCTATTATGCATAGAATTGGTTAAAAAGTAACAGAAAATAGCAAAAAACATCATTGATTATTGAATGCCTAACAAAATATGTGCTAGAAAACCTTAAAAATATGAGAAATTAAGAAAAATTCAATGTTGAAATAATTTTCCGTTTTTCTGAAAAACGGTAAGAGACAGCCAAGAAAAAAGTTTAGATTCGTAATCTACGACTTCAAAATAGGGTGTATACCAATTTTGGTGAAAATCGATTTCCAGTTTTCCCAATAATTACCAAAAATGTGTTTCAATTTTTTATTCATTTTTACCTTGCCCCACCCCCCTAAATTTTATTCTTCCGGCGCCCTGGATAATGCTCTATTGAATAAATTAAACAAATACCGAGGTTGTTATTTAAAAATCAAAAGTTGTAGTCATTTCTGGTCTTTCCCAATTGAATACGTCAATTAATCCTAATTTATGTCATATACTAATAAACCAAATCTAGTTTCCTTTATCTGAAAGACTAAAAAAATTACAAGGGTGAGGTTTATAGGTGAAGTTAAAACATTTATTTATATTTTTAAATTTTGTAACAAATATTAATTTATAACTCTGTTTCGTCTTAATTTGCCATTAACCGAAGTTTAACTTCATTATCCAGTATAAACACATTATTATAAAACAAATTATTTTTAAAATATTAAACGAGTTTAACTTAGTGTTAAATTAAAAGTGTGGGGAGCTGGTTACTTTGAAAGGACAATAAATATAAATATTCTGTGAAAAAATGTGTTTTGCGTAACTTCTTACGAACATGACGAATGAGGGTGTAAAGGAAAGTTTTTCCCCTCTGAAACGCTTTTTACCGGAAGTTTATCCTGATTGAAACGCATGTTTATTTCACTCCCTTTTTTTCTCACGACTGCGGGTGCAGAAATGCCTCTTAGCAGGAAACAAAAAATGTTGATACGGTGAGATTTGGGCGTCCCATTTCCTGCGTAGATTTTGTCATACTTTTATCATTTTTTCTTTTAAATAAAAGTTTAAAAATATAATTTTTTACTTTAGTTCTTTTTCGGTATGAATTTCGTTCTTGTAGAAAAAGAAATAAATATTTAGTAATATAAAGAAATATTAGTACAGTTCTAGTAAAATAATTTCCCTGAATATACGATATAAACTATAAGGTCTCAAAATAATTTCTTTAAAACCAGTCAATATTTTGGAAATGTCGTGCCATATGTTCGGAAATTATTGTGGAGTCGGTATTAATAATAATATGTAATATATGTATACATAATATGCTATTATTGCAGAAACACGGCAAAAAAAAACGGAACTTCTATGTTGGTTAGGTTAGGTTAGGTTAGACTAGAGGGTTAAATTATTTTCTAGTTTCATATTTCTCTTGTTAAGGATATTTTATTTTATATACGATTAATCGATTATGAAATTGCAAATATATTTTACTATCCACTTTTTATTTCCAACTAAATTAGCAGAAACATGTTAGATACCATACAATCAAAAAAATACAGCGTGAAAGAGAGCTGAGTAATAACAATAGATAATCATTTTGGCGAGGTCAAGCCATATACGTCATTACTTGTCCCGTACACTTCTTTATTTTTTAATGGCACTTACTGGTTGGCCTTAAGAAGGTTGTGACTTATTTTTATATCGAGTAAAAATGATTTTTAAATGGTGTAGTTTAAAATTTGAGAAAAAATATTTTTTTAGTAATAGATTTGTGTATCTAGAAACGGGGGTTTTATCCTGTTTTAATTTTTCTATAACAAGTGTTAGTTTTTGACAAGTTTTATGTCAATTTTTAGTAAATCGCGTCTAGAGATTGACCTCGCTAATATTATCATCGATCCTTATTCCCGAGCCGTCTTTGACGCCGTTTTTTTTATACGGTACTTCTATGAGTAGAAACTAAAATTGCCAATTCTTCTTAAATTTTTAAAAATAAAATTAATTTTTTATCATTATTTTTTGATATTCAATCATATTCAAATCTAGAATGCCATTTTATCTCAAGAATAAAACTTTCGACCAATGTGTACTACTAGTCATGACCTACGTATGCGAAATCTGGACACTTAAAACGGACATTATAAGGAAACTGCAGCTCAATGGAACGAAATATGGAAATATGGAAATAACTAAGAAAGACCATAAAAGAATAAAGTGGATACGACAAAAGACTCAGGTAATAGATGTCATCCACAGAATCAAATCTCTCAAGTGGCAATGGGACAATGGCTAGAAAACGGCTAGATAGTCCCATGGCTAGAAGGACGGACAACTGATACACAATTTACAGCATGGTATCCACGAGGAATTAAGAGACCTAGAAGAAGTCCAAACCTGAGATGGGACCATGAGATTAGCAAATTAGCAGGGATAACTTGCATCCGCATAGCCAACAAGAGACAACAATGGACTCAACTACAAAGAGAGTATATATGAGAGAAAAACTACACTATAACTAGAAATGGTTGAATAAGCTGAAAATAATGATGATGTTGATGATTTGATATTCACGGAACTACAGGCAAATATAACTAAGGTGTGATTTTTTTAATTTTACAGTTCAATTTTATTTTGTCATAAAGTTATTGTCTTAACTTATACATATATAATAACACTATGCATTTATTTCGACTCAAATAATAATTCTAACTATATCTATAAACAATTAATAAGTACACCTCAATATGAATTATTATATCTGGGATAATGTACCTTTTTATTTTATGATTACTTAAACCAAAGATAATTGTCTGATTCAAAGAAATACATCTAGAAGTACAGTAAATTTATACAAGAAAGAAACAAGCCCGAGTATAAAGAAAAAATCCCTCAAAAACTCAGCCCACCATGCATTTATTTTGATTGAAATACAAGTTTATTTCACCCTTTTTTTCTTTATCTCCAAAGTCCCCTCTCAGCGCGAAACAAAAAATTGCTGATACGTCGAGTGGCTGTCCACTTCCGAGTTTCGGTCCCCTTTTTCCAACCTTTTTTTTACCAGAAAAAGATTTAAAAATACCGTTTTCATTTCAGTTGCGTCTCCTGGCCATGGGTAATAAATCATAAGGACATGTTTGGCCCGATGCGGGTAATGATTTGATGCTTTTAGAGCATGTTGCTGATTTATCTGAGGTAGATCTTTTCTTCTTTATTTTTTTTTGTTTATTTTCATTGCTAAGTAATTGAAAACGTTTTATTTTTATTGCAATATATTTATTGGACACACTTAAACAGCTATAACACATTGAAGAGAAATACTAAAGAAGTCAAATATTATTTTTATACTTAGATCCATTTTAACCCACACTAAACCAATAAACATTAGACAACAAGCAAAAAAGACACGAAGTAGATTTTGCAAATTTGACAATGCAAAATAAAAGAGGCTTTTTTAATACAGTCTAATAAAAACGAATGTATTGCTTAGGCATCAGTAGAAGTTAGTAATGTATGGTAATCGCTTCTTTAATTTTAATGCACATAACATAAGTAAAAACTAAATACAAATTAAAACAAATAATCTTACAGAAAGTTTGAGCTTTTTAGTTTTACCTAATTAAGTAATTGTTATCAGGTAGTAATTGTTAATTTAGTAAACTAAACACAGTATTATAGCTCTGGAAGTATTCCTCACACGTCACGAATATTTCAACAGCAAATTGGGCTACAGATATTTCACATGAAATACAAACCATTTGGTCCTTTTGGATATCCAGGGAATCCTTCTGATTTTACTACTGGCTTTAATAATCCTCTGAGAAATCTAAGTTCGTGTACGGATAGCTTAGGTTGGTCAAAACACCCAGCGATCTGAATACGGCCTACAAATCTCATCTTTTCGACCCTATTTATTTTATGCCTTGTGACCTCATTAAATTTTTACTTTAGACAGGGTATAAAAAGACCGTATTTTTTATAGGTCTCGTGGAATAAAGCAATATTAAGGAAAAGGTCAAAATACACAGTTTTATATTTTTATTTTAAAAGGCATAAAATATACTAGGATTCAATACACACCACAGGTTAACTGAAAGCATTTCATAAAAATATATAGAGTTATACAGGGTGTCCCCAAAAAAAGTTACACATCAATGTAGCGTTGTAATAGAACACCCTATATACTAATTGATTTTCGGATTCTAAGAAAAAAAAAGGTGAGTTTTATTAAAGACCATATAGGGCAGCAGCTATAAGGGGCCATATAGGGTCGCAGCAGCAGACCATATAGGGCAGCAGCTATAAGGGGCCATATAGGGCAGCAGCAGCAGACCATATAAGGCAGCAGCTATAAGTTTTATTGAAGATCATATAGGGCACCATATAGGGCAGCAGCTATAGTAGAAGCCATATACCTAAAATGTAAGGATTTTGACATATTTCGCGTTTTGTGAAAATAAAGAGTAAATTTTAAATTTCAATTAGAGCTACCTAAAGTTTATAGTAATATGTATAGCCTGTATAGCCTGATATTTAATTACAGTAACCATTGTATGTTAAACCAAATTAAAATTTGGCCCGACAAGTTATACACAGTGAGACAAAATTAATATGGAACATTAATAACTTTTCATCATCGAGGGTAAAATTGAGGGAAAGCGCGGGCCCGGACGACGGCAATGCTCCTGGCTGAAGAACATCAGAGATTGGACAGGCCTGGAGTCACATACTTTGCTGAGAAGAGCGAAAAATAGAGAGGAATTTGCCATGGTTGTTGCCGATCTTCACTGAATGGAGAAGGCACTTTAAGAAGAAGAATAACTTTTAAAAGCAAGTTACTCCTTTATTTTAAATAGAACATTCAGTATATTATTCCGGTGTTCAATAGGGAATTCATATATCTTCAAAATATTATTAAGGTTGCCTACCCCTCAGACAAAGATTTTTCTAAATATTTTAATTTTTGTGATTTTGCGTCCGGAGATCTTTATTATTTGAAAAATTGAAGATGGCTGTAATATACCTTTTCTTAATTTAACAAAAATTAAAGGATGTATAGTAAAATACTTAACGGTAATAAAAAGATACACGTTTAAACATATTTTAATTATAACAGAATTAAAACTAGATATAAACCTATAATTATGTGCTTGTGCTTATTTGCTTACTGCAAAAATTAGCTAGATCAAATCAAATGACCAAATTGCTTCCTTTCCTGTTAACTGGATAAAACGATTGTCTTTTTAAAAGATCTTTTCATTTTAAAAGGCATATGTTGTCTACTTCGAAAAGCAGCTACAATATTTTCTATCATGTTGCCGACAATAGTTAGTCGACTTTTGTAAACACTGTCTTTAACATATCCCCATAAAAAAAGCCCAGACTAGATAAAATCACGATACTTATCATCAGGATTACTCTATCAAACGGTATTGAAAAACATTTTGACGTATTTTTCTCCACAACAGTTGAATTTGCAGAAATCACAAACTTATACCTAGGTTTTCTAATTATTTTACCAACTAATGAAGTAGAATATCCGTTACACTCAGCTACCTTCCTAATATAATTTATTTCTATTTGATATCTTTTGTTTAGGTTAGGAAACAACGGTAATGTGGAAAACTAAATAATCTATAAACTAAAAAAATTAAACTAGCCATCTTATGTTCAACACTATGATATGTCTCATTAGGAATATATTTGCGTGTAGTAGAATTTTTTTTGAATAGATATCAAATTCCAGACAATCTTTAGTATTTCTAATAACTAATACATCTAAAAATGGTAATCTCTCTTATTCTCAATTTCATAGGTAAATTTAATGCGAGGAAAACGATTACTTGTGTCTGAATATCACAGACCGCAAAAATATCATCTAGCATTTAAAACGCATGGTCACTACATAATGTTATAAGTCGGGAAATAGTTACAAGAAAATAATTAAACAATGGGTAATTAATGAAAGCACTATTATTTAAAGACGCATGGTCACTACATAATGTTGTTGTTGCTCGCTCAAAAATAAAAATCCCCATAATGTTTTTACTGACTTCTTTCTATCTCTCCCGCTGTGTCGTAAAGTCATAAAAGCAGCAATCCAGTACTTTACAAGACCTGTTATACACCGCCCCCACACACAAATAAACGTAAACTTAAAAACACCATAATATTCGCCGGCCTAGCAGGGCGAAGCCCGAGCATAATCGTAAAGAACTTTCAGCCCGGGGTGTTAAAGAAAGATCTGCCCTTACGCTATCGCAGGCCGGAAGCCATTGGCCCTCTTATATACGACGTCACAGCTAAAGTTAACATGTTGTAGTTGACGTTGGCCTAATATCCTACGAAAATAAGGCAGGCGCTTTGAGTTTTATCTGAACTTTACTTCAAAGGCGAAGCGGAAGAAAGAAAGAGTAAAGCTCTATAAAGGGACGTCGTTAAATTTGGAAAATTCCTAATAGACCGTTGTAGGATTTTTTTTTCAAAATAAATGACATACGGTATTAAAGCATAAAGGAGATACCATATTACGTGAACAGTGTATTTGTAGATACCACAGCCTATTTGGTTTTAGTAGTGGCTTTATTTCTTTTTTTTTATAAAAACGTTTTCTCTATATCAATATGCATAGATCTTTTTGTTTGTTTTTAAATCGAAATAAAAATGAAACTTCTACACCCTGTATCTCCGAAACTAAGCATTTTAGGACATACATTTATACGAACTTTTTTACTTACTTTTATCTGCAGAATATGCTGCCGAGGTTTCCGGAATACAGTTCGGACCACCCTGTATATTGGAACTTATTTATTATAAAAAAATAATTTTGCAAATTATATTATTTTATATTATTTTTAATATTAATATCACAATTATTTTTTTTTGTTTAATAAAGATATTCAAATAAAGACTACTTTGGGATTCAATAAATTTGTGGGAGACTATATTTAAATGACATTTTTTTCCTTTTTTGTAGGATTTTAAGCAAATTCAACTAAACCTGGAATGAATTTACTGAAAAGACACAGTACATCTAGGTGAGTTTTTATTTACTATTTTTTCATATTTTATTTTTATACCTCATCTGTAGTGTTAAAGTTATACGTGAAGCTACAACAGAATAAAGTAAATATTGTGTGCATCAATAGAGCGAAATATTGAAATACCGTCTTTGAATATTTTTTTATATAGATTTTTATTTTGTGCGCTTACTTTTTGAGAACATTTCTCATACATAAAAAAATATCTGTGAAAAAAACATATGCATTATTAAATTATAAAAAGAAATATTGTATTCTAATGTAAATATTTGAAAAAATAGAAAGAAGAAATATGGAAAGAAAAAAAAATTATATTTTGATGCATCAAAATATATCTATATTTGATTATATTTTTCAGTCAATATATTTTTAGTTTTTTTTTTAGAATTATTGTTGTCACAAAGCAAAAACAATTTATAATAAATTTCCATATATGGCCGCCCTTGTAAATTTACTGTTGAAGTTTCACATATAAAGTATGATAACAATCAAAAAATATACACTGTATAGGAATTTCAAAAAAAAACTGTTATTCTATCATTGATACTCGATTTGCTCAAACGGGCAGATAAAATGGAAATATAAAATTGCTTTTATGTGTATTCCAATATGCATTTTGAATGCAATTTGATATTCTCTTTTATGAAATTGCATTTTTTTCATTCAAGCACAATAAAGGAATACTGAAGTTCAAATCAAACAATATTTTGAAGTATCAGTGCTAATATTTATGTAGACTCAATGGTATATAACTTTTTACTTAGGGGTAGATTTTTAAATAAGCTAAAACAGTTCAATTCATTTCATTCTGACAGATTCAGCTGTTGTATTTACCTGTTTCACTAAGTTTTTTGTTAACAAAATTGATTGAAGATTGTTTGTTTGTTAAAAAAACTGGGGGACGTGACGATGAGCTACCCAATATACCATTGTAATTTTAATAACCGGTAAATTTGATAACTAAAGCTAAGATCGCGAAACGCGTATGCAGTGTATAAAATAGTGTTTTCATGTTTTGCGGTGAACTAATGTTCAATTTTGTTGTTGTCACGCCAAAGGGTTTACCTGGTACACATTATTTTTAGGTTACGGTTATCAATTGTCTCTTCGCAATCTTCTGTTAAATTATGCTTTCATTTTTTGTTGTTGAATTTGAGGAATTGCTTGTTATTTTGATTATTATAGGTATTCATCTCAGTTAAAACAATCTACCATTTTAATTGATATAGGTAACAAAAATTAAAACACTTTTTTTTTTCATTATGAAAACCACAAGTTTGGTAAGATAATATTTTTCTAAGATCCAAGAAAATTTAGAGCTTCAAGGTATATACAGAGTGAGTCTTAAATAAGTGCAAATATTTTCAGGGCTGGTAGATCTCGATAAAATAAATATATTTTCTCCTTACCATTTGTCAAATAAATCCAAAATATAGTTAGTTATTTTACATTGTAAATAGTGAGTTATTTAACATTGAAAATTAAAAAAAATGGTTTATCGCTAATTTCTGACTATATACAGTGCGAGTCTTAAATAAGTGTAAATATTTTCATGGCTGGTAGATGTCGATAACTGAAATATATTTTTTCGTTTTAGTTTTTCAAATATGTCCAAAATAACCGAGATACCTACTTTAGTTTGAAAATTTAAAAATAAAATAATTTTTCGCTTAAATCTTAAAAACCACTTTATCTTTCTTGGGTTTTCTTTCGTCTAATTTTAATCTACTACCTAAAATTAAAAAAAAATCCAAACAATTTTTTAAAAAATTCCAAATTTTCAATTTTTTTTTTGGCGAAAAAAAATTCATAGACGTATTTCTGGGACAGTTGTTTATAAATTCCTTGGGGGTTTCCAATAAATGGTCAAGGCAGACGAAGTCGGATAAGAGTGGTTGAAATCAATATTTATTCGTTACAGTAACCTCACAACATGGTTTTCAAAAAAATTATTTAATTATTAATTAAAATTGTTAATTTATAGTTACTTTTTGTTATACAAGACGATAAAATGGTATTTTTTATCGTCGACCGAAGAAATTAAATTTAACGAGCGATGAAATCGCGAGTGAATTAATTTATGGAGAGTGATAAACAATATTTTTCCCGTAGCGAGTTACGTTTTTAAAAAAATAAAACATTTTTTTTAAATATTTGTACTTATTCCAATAAGGAATTTATGACGAGTAGAAAAAAAATATTGTGCTTGGTTGGCGTTGGTTGCTATGTAATTTGACAAAATAAATAAGCTGTCTCTTTAGTTGTCAGTTTTGGGTATATATTTTAATTCTGTTTCGTGCCGATTGCTGATTGACTTGGAGGAGCCAGATGTGGCTCAAAACGAAATAAGGTAAATTACAACAGGTTGATTGCGGACATATCAGCCACAGTCAATAACGCCAATATCCAAATCTAACCTGGTTCCATTTTTAAATCCCGAATAACTTTAGAAAAGGAATACAAACATCTTTCAAAAAATGGAAGCAATTAAACCGTGAGGAGATGACAATAGAGTTTTTAGACCCGTATCTCGTTGCTGTTAAAGTATCATTAATTTAATCTACCCTTGCCGTTAAAGTACCATTTTGATCTACTATTTTTGATAGAATAAGAGGCTATTTTAACAGGTGCTGTGGAAAAAACTATATAAGATTTTGGGATGCTTAAACCAAATACTCAGCCAACTTCAAGTCCCTGTTAATCAGTAATCTTATCTTAATCAGAAAAGATTCTTGTTTGCCAGTGCAGTATATTAACCTACCACTCGGACGCCGGGGAAAAGAAATGCCGGACATAAACACTACAAAACAATTGCAATATTTCGCAGAGTGCAGAACCGTGATCCACAGAGCAAAGAGGGCAGAAGGCATACACATAAATTTTTTCGCATAATCTAGGTAGCAGAAAAGCATGCTGTAGCG